>NC_057730.1:9806548-9869310 GCF_004010195.1 Chiloscyllium plagiosum
TGTGTGTTGGGGTGGTTGCTTTCGTAGTTCAGGACTCGGTCTGTGTGTGTGGCTTTCCTGTATACCTTTGTGGTGAATTCTCCGTTAGGTGTTCTCTGTACCATCACGTCTAGGAATGGGAGTTGGTTGTCCTTTTCTTCCTCTCTAGTGAATCGGATTCCTGTGAGTGTGGCGTTGATGATCCGGTGTGTGTTCTCTATTTCTGTGTTTTTAATGATTACAAAGGTATCATCTACATATCTGACCCAGAGTTTGATTGAATTTGCGGTAAGACTGTTTGTTCTAACCTTTGCATTACTGCTTCTGCTATGAGTCCAGAGATGGTTGAGCCCATGGGGGTGCCGTTGATTTGTTCATATATTTGGTTGTTGAATGTGAAGTGTGTTGTGAGGCACAGGTCCAGTAGTTTGAATATGCAGCCTTTGTCGATAGGTTTCCCCGTCTTGTTGTCTGTTCTGTATGTCCAGCAGGTTGGCTATTGTTTCTCTGGCTAGGGTTTAGTCGATAGAGGTGAACAGTGCCGTTACATCGAATGAGACCATAGTTTCTTCCTTGTCTATGTGTATATTTCTGATGCTGTCCAAGAATTCCTGTGTTGACTGTATAGAGTGTCTGGATCCGCTGATCAGGTGTTTCAGTTTCTGCTGTAGTTCTTTAGCCAGTTTGTGTGATGGTGTCCCTGGTAGTGATACGATGGGTCTGAGTGGGATGTCTGGTTTGTGCACTTTAGGTAGTCCTCTGTTTTCATTGAAAAATAAATACCCAATCTTCTTTGACTGTTGGCCTGGGATGTTTTAAACTAGCAAGTTACACAGAGCCCAAGTTTAAGGTCTTATTCAAATGACTGCACCTCCAATAGTGTAGCATTCCTTCAGTATTATGGTCAGATCTCTGGAGTGGGACTTGAACCTTCAGTTGGTAGCAAGGTCGCTACCGACTGAATGCTATTGGAATATCTGCCCTTGGTCAGGTTTGAAGTGAATCTGCATCAGATTGAAGTACAGGATAATAAATGATAATGCATTTCCAGCAATTTTCCCTTTCTTTGCATTCTAAATGTTTCAATATTACCAGACAGCAGTCAGTCCAGGTAGATTGAAACAGCCGAATGGGAGGGGCGTGCAATTCACCTCTTGCAGTGCAGGCAGTCATATGACCAGTTATGTCCAAGCTGCAGAATCTATGATCTTCTGCAAACCCTATCGAGTGTTGTAAAAAAAACCCATCTGATTCACTAATGTCCTTCAGCAAACGGAACAGCCCACACATAACTCCAGACCCACAGAGAGATAGTTGATTCTTTACAACTGCCTGAAATGACCTATCAGAACACTCAGATCAAGGGCAGTTAGGGATAGGCAATCAATGCTAGCCCAAAGTTAAAAATCACACAACACCAGGTCATAGTCCAATAGCTTTATTTGGAAGTATTAGCTTTCAAGGCACTGCCTCTTCATCAGGTGGTTGTGGGATAGGGCAATAAAGGCACAGAATTTATAGCAAAAGGGTGAAAGTGTCATGCAGATGTAATGATATATTAAACAAATTTTAGATTAAGTCTTTCATCTTTTATAATGGGTATGCTAGTTTTGGTTCTTTAATATGTAAATCCCAGAACTCCTTTTAAGTTACATTCTCAAGATAGCTTCAGCTTTTCTAACACTAGATGCTACCTCCAAATCAATGCTAGCCCAGGCAGTGGCGCACATATCCCATGAACAAACTTTTAAGAAAATGTATAAAGGTGGTTTATCGGATGAGATTTGAAAGTGATGTCCTATCTGCCTACAGTGGTGGATATCAAAGAACGTACAACATGATTTGGAAGAAAGGCAGTAGAGATGTCCCCAGTGTCTTGGCCAGTATTTACCTGTCAATTTCAAAACGGATTAACTGGGCATGATTACATTGCTGTCAGTGGGAACAAATTAGTTGATGCATTTCCAACATTACAACTGTATTTAGGAATGTACTTCTTTGGCTGTAAAGCTCTCTGGAATCTCCTGAAGTTGTGAAAGGTGTTAAAGAAGTGTAAGTCTGTTTGTCCATCTGTCTTTCCCTCTTGGAGTTGCTATGATACGGAGCATATTCCAGAGAGGTTGGTGGCTGCTGATTTCACAATAACTTTCAAAAGGGAAATGAACATAACGTAATGGGGAATTTCGAATAGAATTAGGGGGACTGAGCTGAGGAGTGGGGATAATTAGATAACTTTTCATAGAACCAGCATAACCACAATGGGCCAAATGGTCTCCTGTATTGATTCGTTCTATAATACAAAGCAATGGGCATTGGCTTCCAATGTAAATACTCCTGAACACATTGCTGGTTGCAGCAAACACGTTTAAAATATTCTCACAGCCTGAACCACTCAAACTATCAGCCAGACCCCATGGACTAAAGCACAAAATAAATTGGTTTTAATTCTCTTCTTGATCATTATTTAAATAAAATAACATCTTATCAATAATAACAAAGATGAGAGAGAGATTATTTTCTGGGCAAAATCTTGTTCTGTCTTCTTTTTGAAAGAAACCAATTACCGACACTTCTCTTATCAACTGTGACATTATCTCCAATTTAATTGTTTACTTTCAGCTCTGTGGAAAATGCTCCTTTCACTGTCTGGGTTATGGAGTGTCCCTTATGTATTTCAAAATTGGTTCGTATTGGAGATAGTGCAGTGAACCATTGTGTCGATGTTGCAAATTCTTATTTGTGATTTTTGAAATACTTGTTTGCAGAATGTGTACTTCGTTGGCAAGGCCAGCATTTATTGCCCATCCCTAACCTCACTTAGGAAGGAGATCATGGCCACTTCCGTGAACTGCTGTTGTTCATGAGGTATTGGTGTACATCTGTAGTACTGTTAGTGAAGGAATGGCAATATTTTCCAAATCAGGATGGTATGTAGCTTAAAGGGGAACCTGCAGGCAGTGGTGTTCCCATGTTTCTGCTGCCATTTTCCTTACAGAAGGTAGAGGTCACAGGTTTGTTTGGAAGATGCTGTAAAAGCAGTGTTGGTGAGTTGTTGAAATGCATCCTATAAATGGGACATACTATTTCAGTGGGCACCAGAGGTGGAGGGATTGAATACATAAATATATCTAAAGTGGTAAACGGGCTGCCAATCAGTTGGCTGCTTTGTATTGGATGATGTTGAACATCTTGAGAACTGTTGTAGCTGATTTGATCCGGGCAATGGACAGTATTCCACCACCATACCTGACTTGTGCTCTGTAGATGGTGGACCGGTTTTGGCAAATTAGATGAGTTACTCACTGCAGAGTTTCAACTCTCTGACCTACTCCTGTAGCCACATTAGTTTCGAATGCAGCTTTTTGTTCGAGAGACTGGCGTGATATCTTCCCACAATGTTACACTTCAGCTAAGAGGTGGGCTTTCAGCTACTTGGGCAGTGACCCAGTGAAGTCCATTTCCTCTGGCATTGCCCAAGGCTGAATGATCTGTGTGGCTCAATTGGATGTTAGAAAGACACAAATGCAACAAAATCGAAGTAACCACATAAAACTCTCTCCACCAACCATTTCAGCTACATGGCCATGCTTGTAGAGAGGGACACTTAGAACCAATCTAAGGAAACAACAGGGAGATGGCGAAAGACAAAAAAAAAAAGATTTTTTTACAGGGCTAACATTTTGGGGATACATTTGACTAATTTGAGATATGACTTGTGGCTCTACACTCCAGGTGACATTGGACCAATGGGGCTTGACTTCTCCTTTTGTTGGTGGGGTGAGGAGGCAGAACAGGAACTGTAGGGTCTGCTTGGCTCCTGCTTCTGCCAACACAAGCTTCAGATGCTGGCCATGTTGTAGAAAAGAGGGTAACTACCAAAGGGGTCTCTGGGCCCAGTTAGGTTAAAGAAATCTTGTGGCATTGGGCAGGGTGGGATACAGATGGATAAGAAAAGGTTCTGCAAACAGGAAGCCGGCAACGGCTATAGGTTGAATAGTTTCCAGCTCTCTCAATGTCTCTTTATTTTCTCTTGAAGCTCCAAAAAGCCACCTTCACCAGCAGAACCTGTTACTACATGTGGCCACAGTCCTGAGGCAGGCCTCATTATTCTGTCCTGCCTGGCCCCGTCATCATATCTGTCCAACCACTGCAGTGGGGCAATTAAAAATTCCACATAATTGACTTTTAACAAGCTCAGTGGTTTGTTGAATGATGATTTAAAAAATGGCGTGTGGTCATCAAATTTACGTGGCCACATGCCTTACACACTACTGGACAGTGACATGACAAGAGTCAACAGATACTATGATGCTGCATTTTATGTTTATGGTGATTAAAAGTTTATTACATTTATTAAACTGATTTATAATATGTCTATTTCAGCTTTGCATTTATTTAGATACCCAGCCTCCACAGCCCTCTGTGGTTAAAATTCAATAAATTCTCTACGCTCTTGAAAAAAATTCCTCCTCATCTCTGTCCTAAATGGGCAACCCCTTACATTGAGATTTTGCTGTCTGGTCCTAGACCCTCCACAAGGGAAAACAACCTTATTGCAACTGCCCATACAAGAATCTTGTATATTTCAATTAAGTCACCTCTCATTCATCTAAACTCCAATGGGCATAGGCTCCCAACGTATGCAACCTCTCTTCATAAAACTGTCACTCCATATCTAAGATCTGGTGAACCTTCTCTGGACTGCCTTCAATGCCAGTATATTTTTCCTTAGATAAGGAGCTCAAAACGACAGCATTCCAGCTGTGGTATAACTCGTGCCTTGTGTAGGTTTAGAAAGACCTCCCTGTGGTTATACTGTGTTGTATTTGAATTCAAGGACAATGGCCCATTTGCCTTCCCTGCTGAACTTGTACACTAAGCTTTTTGTGATTTATGCACAAGGAGTCCCAAACCCCTCTGTGCTGTAGCTTTCTGGAATCTTTCTGCATTTAAATCATATTCAGCTCCTCTATTCTTCCTGATTAATTCCATATTTGGTCAACTTTACAACACTGACCACCAGGATGGGGTTAAAGGCAAACGAGGTAGATTTTGGTCTTCTTTCATTTCACAATTCCTACATCTCTTGACTTTGATAAATCTAAACCCAAATATTTGCAGATCTCTTTCGGTTAGACTCCTGACAACTCCTATTCGGTATGATCATGTTCTCGTGTAGGTTCTTTGAATATCAATACAAGCTCAGGCCATATACTACTGTATAGGGGCAGCATGGTGGCTCAGTGGTTAGCATTGCTGCCTCACAGCACCAGGGACCCGGTTCGATTCCTCGGATGACTGTCTGTGTGGAGTTTGCACATTCTCGCTGTGTCTGCATGAGTTTCCTCCGGGTGCTCTGGTTTCCTTCCACAATCCATAGATATGCTGGTCAGGTGAATTGACCGTGCTAGATTGCCCATTGTGTTAGTTGCATTAGTCAGGGGTAAATATAGGGTAGGGGAATAGGTTTGGGTGGGTTACTCTTCGGTAGGTTGGTGTGGACTTGCTGGGCTGAAGGGCCTGTTTCCACACTGTAGGGAATCTATTTTTTTTTAATTATCATAACACTGTACATGATGGTAAGGCTACAGAGTGTGAGGCTGCAAGCTGTATAGGTTCCAATATCTAACTGGAATCCCGAAACATGACCATAACAAGGTCACAGTGATATCACTGCTTACCTCCGAGGCTTGTTAACACAATTATCATTTCCTACCGTTGTGTATTCCATCAGATGTTTTAATGTTAAACATTTCTACAGGCAGTATCTGAATGTTTCAGGTTTAATGTGATCAGGTCTATTATCTGTCCGACATCTGTTAGCAACTAGTCAATTCTTCTTGTAGGAAGTGAAAACGATGGCTACAGCTGATAGTCAGACGCTCTCTCCCATTGGGCCTCTGTCACTTCATTGACTGACATCCATGCTCTGACGGATACCCAGAAACAATGTTCATATTAATAGACCCACGTGATGCGTTACTGCCAGACACAAATAACTGCCTTTGATTCTTTGAGAAGCTAAATGCCAATGTGGTGTAATAGGGACAGAAAATGCTGCAAATACTCAGCAAGTCTGGCAGCACCTCTGCTGGGACAAGCAGAGGTAATGTTTCAGGACAGAACTGGAAAAAGTTAGAGAGCTAACGTTAAAATCTCCCTGACCTACAGAGAGCTACCAGCATTTTCTATTTTTCTTTCAGAAATTCAGCATTCTACTGGTGCACTGTACCGTGTGTTGCATAATTTAAGTTGACTTATCAAAATTAGATATATGTGGATTAAAAACTATAGTTTTAAATTGGTCTTGCAAACAGTGATATATCATTTTACTCATAAAGGATCCATTATTGTCATATCATCTCCCACAATGAGCTACTCAGTCAGTTGTGCTGAATGTTTCAACCTCCCACATTTCAGTAACACAGCCTGCATTAGTATTTCATTTTCATTAAACTCACGGCATGCTTATGGTGTAAAAGCTTCTGAAGCTGAGGGGAGTGGCCTATTACAAGTGTCTCCATTTTTAAATTCAAATGGATTTTTATGTGGCAAAGCCAGCTTTCTCTCCCAGCAGCTAATCAGGCATCCTATGTTAATGCATTGTCTGCAAACTGCATGTATTTCAATTGGAAAGGAAAAGAGCATTATAAACAATTACTGATGGATCAATGCCTTTTATACACGCAACACTCCACCACAACTCTTTAGTAATTGCTTTGAGGTTAGGAGACAAAAATGTGTTCAGTAATTTTTCAAAACATGTCCTGTGATGATTTTGAAATTTTGTTCTAATTAATTTGGGAAACCCTCAACTATAAGCTGGCTTTAGGACATCGCACACAATAAAGGGGAGATTCCTCCCCCATCTGCCTTGATTTTTCTTAATGATTTCAGAAAAATGGGGGAAAATGAGAAAAGGGTGACAGGAAGCATTTCATTTCATCACTTCAGAATACTGCATACCTAATAATGCAGTTTGGTGAGTAAAGTCTCCTGTGTAAATACTATCAGGAGTGCGGCAGTCAATTTGCATCTCCCTCGAACAGCAATGAAATAAATAAACTGATACTCAGTCTCAAGGCTACGGTTTGGGGAATAAATATTGGCCAGGACACCATGGTGGATTTGAAAACCACCTGTCAGAGTAAATGGGACTAATTCTAATTCAATAGCAGTAAACTCAATAAAAGGTTTTGAAAAATGCTTTAGCAAGAAGGTCCCAGATAAGGGTGAAGGCATATTAAAATTGATCTCACTGCCTCTGGAAATCGTAATAGTCCTCTATGATTTACACTCCTGATCCCTTTGTGGAAAGTACATGTGATAGATTTACAAGAATGGTTCAAGGGATGAGGAATTTCTGTTATTTAGATAGATAGTAAAATCTGTACTTGCTTATTCTGTCATGAGGGTATAGTAATAATAATACTTATTGTAAAGGATGGCTTTATGTTTAAAAAAGGAAGCAAGGAGTCTGACAAAATGGCCCCCAGAAGTCACATGACTACCCTTGTGGATTCAAATGGATCCAGACCATATTTATCCCCAGAAGGAATCACAGAGTCGTTACGGTATAGAAAGATGCCATTTGGCCTCTCAGGCCTGCACCAGTTCTATTACTTAGTATTAATTTTCTGACATTTCCACATCTCCCTGCATACCATTTCTATCTAAATAATCACCCAATCACCTCCTGAATGAACCTGTTTCCACCACATTTCCAGGCAGTACATTCCATATGCAAACTACTCACTGTGTGAGAAAGCATTTTCTCATATCACTCTTGCTTTGTTTGCGCATCACTTTAAATCTATGCCCTCTCATTCTTTTCTCTATTATAAGCAGTAACTGATTCTCCCCATCTACCTAGTCCAACCTGCGTATGATTCTGAAAACCACTACCAAATCTCCTCTGAGTCTTCTTCTCTCCAAGGAGAGCAGTCCCAACTTCTTAAATCTAGGAGTCTTTTGAAGTTCAAAGAATGTTTTGAGGGTAAACAGAAACTAATTGACGCTGGCTTCCAAAGAGTTCTGAAATAGCTCCTCCTATCTCACCGTGCACCTGACAGAATGAGAACGATTAATACAGTTAAAAAGCTAATGACCTTGGCCAAAATCTCTACAACTGGACTAACCCAATCATTAATATGGAAGCATGATTCAACAATTTGAGTTAGCAGCCATTTTTAACTTCTGGATTGTATAGAAGTTGGCTGTGTCTGTTGCAAATGCAACTAAAAGAGCCAGATTCATTGCACATTGAGTTGCAATATCTGTAAATGTCACTGACAACTGCCTGCACCTGAAAGATTTCCTTGCATTTCAACCTATGTTTACTAGGCTTGGTCTACACTGCCTCAGGAAAGTAGCCAACATAATTAAAACCCCCCTCCCACCCCAGTTATACTCTCTTTCCTCAGGCAGAAGATAAAAATGTTTGCAAACACATACCAACAGATTGAAGAACAGCTTCTTCCCTGCTGTTGTCAGACTTATGAACAGAGCTCTCATATATTAGAGTTGATCTTTCTCTGCACCTTCTGTGTAGCTGCACCACTATATTATGCATTCTGATCTATTACCCTGATGTAATTATGCAAGGCGTGATTTGTCTGGTTAGCATGTAAAACAATACTTTTTACTGTATCTCAGTACAGGTGACAACAATAAATCAAATCAAATCAAAGAATACCTCCCTTCTCATATCAAATTCCCTGCATCGGGAGGTTTAATAAATTTGCCTCCACTTTTAAAAAGAGAGTCTCACCCAACACCCCCTATGCTGCCCACTTCCTGGGCAGGAAGGGTGACCAGGGTTTGATCTCTTCACCCCTCCCTGGTCACCCTGTTCTCCCCTTGCCACTCCCCTCGCCA
Source organism: Chiloscyllium plagiosum (assembly GCF_004010195.1). NCBI lineage: Eukaryota > Metazoa > Chordata > Chondrichthyes > Orectolobiformes > Hemiscylliidae > Chiloscyllium > Chiloscyllium plagiosum. The sequence continues at coordinate 9,815,405 of NC_057730.1, forward strand.
GTGCAGTTGCTTCTCTCTCCTCATCCCATTCTCCCCTTCACTTACTCACATACTCCCCCTGCCCCGACACTCTCCGATAACCTTTGATTCCCTTGTTTGCAGACAGATTGGATGGTGAGAATTTGTTCTCATTGATAGAAGGACTGGGGACTGGAGGACACTGGGATTGGTGGGGTGGGGCAGGCGGCTGAACGGCAACAGAATCAGAAGGTGACAATGACAGACTAACATCTTTATGCAGCAAGTGGTTAGGTTCTGGAGTACACAGCCAGAGAATGTGGCTGAGAGGAGATTCAACCATGGTTTTCAAACAGAAGTGGTAAATCCCCAAAAGGAAACAAATGAATTGCAGGACAAAGGGGAAAGGTTGAGAAGGTGGACAACTGTATTATTGGTCAGCCAACCACAACATCCACCTTCCAATAACCAATCAGAAACCAAACAGATTCTTAATTTTATGATTTGAAAATCCTGGACACTAAATCAAGAATTTTTCTTTCCCACATCTAACAGTTTTTCTTACTAAATGAACAAAAGTGTGTTTTTTTAGATTAAGCCTCAGTTTTTAAAACCCCTTGGATATTTCTCCCATGTGGCTTATTGCAGTCTCTTCGAGATTAAGTTTGAATTCCTAGTGACTCCAGGACTAGTCCTAAACCTATCTAACTCTAACTCTGGAGAACTGGAAAACCTACTTCCACAGACACAGAAGATATTCTGATTGGCATCTTGACCAACCTCTCCAATAAACATCAACAGCTCCAGAAGAGACAGTGAGAAAAATGAGTTGTCATTTCTTTTGATGAATAAAAGTCCATTAAGCGAACATTACATGCATATTTAAGCTTTACTCTGAAGTGGCTAACAAACAGCAGCACAGGTAGCCACAGCTTTGCAGGCAACTCCAATAAAAAATAAAAAAAGAGAAATGATCTGGAAAGGGCAAAATTCTAATTTTGCAATTACAAAAGCGAAGGGAGGGGCTAATGCAGGTTTGAAATAAAATTGATTTTTTTATCCCCCTTATTCTTTTAATACAAAATAAATTGATGCATAAGAGGCTATTAAAGAAGCTTCCAGACATTAAAATAATAAATTACCAGGTTTGTACTGGGGATTGGACAACTGAAGGTTATAGGCCAGAGCTGAATGACAGTTTAATCAACCATTGACTTATTCAGTATGCTGGGCCACATCCTGTCCAACTGATGAGGATATGCTGTCTGACTAATGGTTATTTCTTCTTCCCCTTCACCTATTCTCTCCCTACCTCTAGCTACTCTCTGCGGTAAGCTCCAGTTCATCACCCACCTGAACCTAAAGGCAAATCCAGGCCAGACACAGAATTCCCATCGCTTTTCACTTCATATTTTACACAAAGTCCAACATTAATACACAGCATCTGCATTCCCCAAACACGCTGTTGCCACATTTCATTAACTGTAAATGCACTGGTTGCTGCAAACACGTAGATTTTTCTCATTAACTGGATGATTTGTATCATTTTTTTCCATATAGATATTGCTGAAAAGTTAATGATTAAATGGATCGAGCTATGATAATTGAAAATGCACCCCATCCCTCTAACCCAATCAAAAATCATCTTCACAAACTATCCATGTGCAAGAATTAATGTGCACAGAGTGCTGATGGCCAGATTGGAGAAATGTAAATTATTTTGTATATTTTTAACTGAATTTAAGTAGAGAGGGACAATTTATTTTCTGCCAATTTTTTTTCTGCTCGCTCCCAAAGGAACTTCACCTTCTTGAAGAAGTTTGATGGAGGGGCACTATGTTGATTAAACTGCAGTACCTTGCTACAGGGTCTGGACCTTAGTGAAGGGTCCATACCCTGATAAAAGGGATGGACCTTGGTGGAGAGGATAGTACCTTGGTGGTCGGCACGGTATCCTAGTAGATGGGGCATTGCCTTGGTGAAGGGGACAATATCCTGGTGAAGGGGCATTAACCTGGTAAAGGGGGAAGTACCCTGGTGGAGGGGGCAGTATTGTGGAGGTGGTAGTACCCTGGTGGAGAGGGCAGTACCCAGGTGGAGGTGGCAGTATCATGGTGAAGGGGCATTACCCTGGTGGAGGGGCAGTACCCTAGTGAAGAGGGCAGTATCCTGGTGAAGGGGCAGTATCATGGAGAAGGGGCATTACCCTGGTGGAGGGGGCAGTTTCCTGGTGAAGGGTCCATACCCTGGTGAAGGGAGCAGTACCCTAGTGAAGAGGGCAGTATCCTGGTGAAGGGGCAGTACCTTGGTGGAGGGGGCATTACACTGGTGAAGGGGCAGTACCCTGGTGAAGTGGCAGTATCCTGATGAAGGGGCAGTACCCTGGTGAACGGGCATTACCCTAGTGGTAGGGGCAGTATCCTGGTGGAAGGGGCAGTACCCTGATGGAGGGGGCAGTATCCTGGTGAAGGGGCACTACACTGGTGGAAGGGGCATTACCCTGTGAAGGGGTAGTATCATGGTGGAGGGGGCAGTATTCTGGTAAAGAGGGCAGTACCCTGTGGAGGGGGCAGTATCCTGGTAGAGGGGCATTACACTGGTGAAGGGGCATTACACTGGTGGAGGGGGCAGTACCCTGGTGGAGGGTGCAGTATTCTGGTAAAGGGGGCAGTACCCTGGTGAAGCCGCCCCATTCCACACTGGAGATATGGCAGGACATTGACCTCACCTGCTGAGGCCTTCCACTGCATTTTGCCAATGTCTAAAACCCATCACAGGCTGGGAAAATCCAGCCTGCTGTTTTTATAGAGGAGCCATTATAGCAAGAAGAGGGGGAGGCAATGGCCTAGTGGTATTATTGCTGGTCTGTTAATCCAGAGACCCAGGTAATAGAATCATAGAATCCCTACAGTGTGGAAACAGGCAAGTCGCCCCAACAAGTCCACATTGATTCTCCAAAGAGTATCCCACCCATGCCCATTCCCCTACCCTATTACCCTATGTTTATCCTTGACTAATGCACCTAACCTACATATCCCTGAACATTATTGGCAATTGAGCACAGCCAATTGCACATCTTTGGACTGAGAGAGGAAACCCACATAGACATGGAGAGAATGTGCAAACTCCACACAGGTTGGAATGGAATCCTGGTCCCTGGCGCTAAGAGGCAGCTGTGCTAACCACTGAGCCATCGTGCTGCCCACATTCTGGGGACCTGAGTTTGAATTCTGTCGTGGCAGATGGAGGAATATGAATTCAAAAAATAACTGGAATTGAAGTGTCTAATGAGGATCATGAATCAATTGTCAGGAAAAGCCCATCTAATTCACTAATGTCCTTTAGGGAAGGAAACTTCCATCCTTACCTGGTCTGGTCTACATGTGACTCCAGACCCACAGCAATGTGGTTGAGTCTTAACTGCCCTCTGAGCAAATAGGGATGGGCAATAAATGCTGCCCATCCAGCAATACCCACATTTTTAAAAATGTGACACCTCCTAGGCGGGTAAAAAATTCTCCATTGCACTATTCTGAAGAATAGCTGAAACATTCACTCTTTGTCTTGCCTAATATTTATGCCTCAACCATCAGCACTAACTGAAGGCCTTGTTATTATCACATTGCTGTCTGTGGGGACTTGCTGTGTGCAAATTGGCTGTTGAATGTCCTTTATTGACTGCATTTCTCAGGCATTTTACTCTATACAATCACCACAAACACAGTTGTTGACCTTGACAGACACAAACATACAGGAACAGACCATTCAGCCCCTCTTGAGCACAACCCACTATCTAGTTGGTTCACAACTGATCTATACCTCAGCTCCATTATCAGGTTCAGTTGATGGGCATCAGAAGTGGTTGATTGGCTGTCCCTCTCCCAAGCCCTTCAGGAAGAGAGGGGACACCTATCGAAGATGATCCAATTCGCCTGCCGTGATGAACTAAGCGAAAGACCAAACCTGCTTTTGGGGAGCAGCTGGGTTTTCCAAAAGCACTGCCACAAAACCTGCAAGGCAGCAAGGCCTAACAAAAGTTAGGTGTGGAAGTGGATCCCATGAGAATCGCAAAAGCAAATGTAAACGGAGTGAGGGGAGCTGCTGTTAAATTCAACTAGGGATGGGTAATAAATGGGCAATAACCAGCCAATGATGACCACGTCCCTTGAATGAATTAAAAGTGCCAGTCTGAAATAGGTCTTCTATATGGGAACACGTGGCTGAAAAGATGCTTGAAAAATGCATCAACAACTTGATCACTGGGACATGGTTGGTTTAATAAAATTAACCTGAGTAAGTTATTATTTTGTATAATACATTTAATACCTTCCTACGATTCTCAGTATGCCTCAGTGTAATTAGGAATTTATAGTGACACAGAGGATTAATAGCAGAAAAGTTTGATGTGATTGTTAGCTTTTTAATCTTCCCAGTCCAATACTCTGCATTGCAACAGGGTGCTGTTAGAAGAGAAACAGTAAATCCATTCATTGCAACATTTTCATGCCTGTCGTTGTGAAAACATGCAGTTAGCAATGGCATTCCATGATGAGTGAACTCATTATGGAATAGCACACAACTGTATTCTGTAGGTGCACTGCATCACATCTCAAGTAAAACTGATGCACTTCATTTGAAGAAAGAATGTTCATTTATGTAGCGACTTTGGATGGCCCAATAAGCTTTGCAGCAAAATAATTCCTTTCAGACTCGAGGCATCACTGTTTTTGAATGTCAATGTAGTAATCACTGAGATGATGTCCAGTTATTCCATCACTGATATATTGGCTGTTGGGATAGACTCCATTGGAGAATAATCATTTGCTGTTCCTTAAGAGACATCATAGGGTGTGTCATAAGCAGGTTTTAAGATTTCATCAAAAGATGAAAGGTTTCATCAGAATTCTAGGGTCATTTGATATTTACTTCTCTGATCGTACTTCGCAAAATAAAGAAGCACCATTTTCATTTTGACAAAGAAAGGAGCTATCATATCCCTGTTGCCCATGCCAATCTGAAAGAATATTTCTAGATAATGGTTTTTAATTTGTGAGTCAAGGTGATGCCCCAAATATGCAGGAACTGTGAAACATTGAGGTACAACACCTGGATCTAAAATAGCAAGATATCTTTTTTAAACCAGATGTGCACATGGACCAGGCTCCTGAATCTTGCGTTGTAACTTACAAGAAAGGCTGAGTCTTGATATGTTTGCAGACTTACAGAATGACAAGTACCGATTTCCCCCATCTCAAAGTGGCCCATTAATTTATGACTGCTCAAAGCTGTCAACATTTGCTGAGATCAAGTGTCTGCCTGACCTCATTCTTCACACTGGCCTTGTATTTGTTTCTGCTTTTTATTCCTAAGGAATTACAGAAGTTTTCAGAAATATTACACTGGTGGCATTCATTTAAGAATGCAGTTTATCCATAAAAGAACGGTTTCTATCAAAGTGATGGCAGCTCATTTAGGAACGCATGTTGTAATGCTATTGAACTTTCAGTTTGATTGATAACACTGACTGGAGTTTGATATGTTATTAAATCATGGCAGTTCCATTTATTTAACTGGTTTACTCAAATATGAATAAATTTTTTCAAGCAGTCTGATGTTGGTCTCATTTGAGTTTGGGAACTTCATTTCAATAGGTGGCTTAATATATTGTCCTGTCTTCTCTTTTTCATCCTAAATCTTCATAGTCATACAGGCATAGAATCATAGAGTAATACATAGAGTATGGAAATACATAGAGTAAATCATAGAGTATGAAACCGACTCTTCAATCCAACCATACCGTGCTGAACATTATCCAAAATTAAACTAACCCCACCTGCCTGATCCTGGCCCATACCCCTTCAAACCTTTCCTGTCCTTATCCAAATGTCTTAAACATTATAATTGTACCCACATCCACCACTTCCTCTGAACGTTCATTCCAAACACGAAGCACACTCTGTGTAAAAAATTTGCCCCTCATGTCTTTTTTAAATATCTCTAATCTCATCTTAAAAATGTCCGCCCTAGTACATGGAAATCCACCAATGTGGGAAAACACAAACACTAGTAACTCTATCCAAACCCCTCACTATTTTATAATTTTGTCTAACTTTGCCTCTCAACCTCTCACATTCCAGGGAAAAGAGTCCCAGCCTATCTTTATAAGTCAAACCATATCCGGCAACATCCCAGTATCTCTCTTCTGAAACATTTCCAGCTATAAACCTCACAGGTTATATTTTACACAACCTCATTTCCCACACATCCACCTCCCCTATACCCGTCATCCAGGATTTATAATTATAGAATGCTTAAAGTCTTTGATCTTCCCCAGCAACCAAGACCAATAATGCTATGTCACTAATTCCTGACTTATTTTGTCTATATTTTTCAGGGACACAGGTCAGTCAGGTTGTTGGGAGAACTTTCCTTCTCCCAGTCATAAAATTGGACCTTTTACATTCAGCTGAGTGGATGAAGAGGACCTTAGTTTAGACCATAAGACCATAAGACATAGGAATGGAAGTAAGGCCATTCGGCCCATTGAGTCCACTCTGCCATTCAATCATGGCTGATGGGCATTTCAACGCCACTTATCCGCACTCTCCCCATAGCCTTAATTCCTTATGAGATCAAGAATTTATCAATCTCTGCCTTGAAGACATTTAATGTCCCGGCTTCCACTGCGCTCCATGGCAATGAATTCCACAGGCCCGCTACTCTCTGGCTGAAGAAATGTCTCCTCATTTCCATTTTAAATTGACCCCCTCTAATTCTAAGGCTGTGCCCACAGGTCCTAGTCTCCCTGCCTAATGGAAACACATTCCCAGCGTCTATCCTTTCTAAGCCATGCATTATCTTGTAGTTTCTATTAGATCTACCCTCAACCTTCTAAACTCTAATGAATACAATCCCAGGATCTTCAGCTGCTCATTGTATGTTAGTTTAACATCTCACTAGAAGACAGTACCTAAGACATTGCAGCACTCCCTCAATACTGGACACAGAATGTCAGCCTGGATCAAGTTTCTAGAATAACAAAAATGCTAGTTACTGAGTCATGGCTGACATTTAAGCAGGAAGGACGTAAATTGGAGCTTCAACAATGTTCCCATTGTGCTATTCTAGTGCGGGAACTAATGAACAATCAAAAGGAGAGAAACTATACTTAACAGCTCTTCTTCATAAAACGTAATCAGAGCACATCAAAAATGCAACAGTGGCTATGTTGGAAGATCAATTTGAAAATGTGCTTCCTTCTTTCATAATAGGGAATTAGAATAGCCAGTCAAGTCAAAGATACTTTGAGTATCACAAATGAATCCAACAGTCACAATGTCTTCAAAATGTCCTGAACTTTCAAGAACAATTACTTGCATTTAGATACCACCTTTAACATAGAAAAACACAATACTTCACAGAGACATGGGAAATGGCTTCTGAGCTGCAGCGTCAAAGGCAGGGTGACTGAAAGAATGTTCAGTACGATGGCATTGAGGAGGATCATAACGGGGGTTTAAAGAACAGGACATTTTAAGAAGAGAATTCCAAAGCATCACCTGAGGTGGTGGCGGGAGGAGCCGGGGAGGGAGTGGGGGTGGGGGGGTGGTGGTGGAAGGTTCAAAGAGTATTCACAAGAGGCCTGAACATCACAGGGAGCTGTATGGGGATAGAGGTGATTGGAGAGGTACAAGTGCCTGAGATCATGGCGACATTTAAAGAAAAGGATGAGAATGTAAAGTTTGAGGCCAGAGCAATGGAGGTCGATGAGATCAGGTATGCAAAACCCAGTGTGGGATAGCACATGGACAGCAGGATTTTTGGATGAGGTTTATGGGAGCTTCCATGCTGAGCAAAATAACATTGGAGAAATTGAGTTCTGGAGTTGAGGTAAGGGGGTGGGGGCAGATGGTGTCAGACGAGATGGGAACCGCCATACCTTGCTGCCATCTGGTTCACTGTGGAGCCAGGAGAGGGGAAATCCAGCTGGTGACACCATGTGCCAGCCACCCGCCTTGGCTCCACATCCTCCATCTATGACGAAACATACAAACAAGAATAGGCCACCCCAACTCTCAATAAAATTGCGGGCTGATCGAATTTTAACCTCAACTCTACATATCCCCTACAGTGTCCTCTGTCTTAAAACAAAACTCATTGACTCAGCCTCCATAGCTGGAAGAGAGAATTCTAAGTGTTGACAATCTTCCAAAAGAAGAAATTTCTCTGCATGTTCACCTTAAATAATCACCCCTGAGCCTATTATGCCTGCTCATTCTATGTTTGCCAGCTGGGGGAAATGGACTCTAAATGTCTATTCCTTTACGCTCTCGAAGGATTTTATACATTTCATTGACTTAACCTAGGACTGCCCCTCCCAAAACAAGAATCAGTTTCATTAACCATTCTTTTTCTCCTTCCAAGGTAAGCATATCCTTCCTTCAGTTAAGATGACCAAACGTTTACACAATGCAATGTTGGCCCAGACTTGCACTGACAAACCCAATTATCTGTCACTTCAAGGTTTCAGTGATATTTCAGAGACATTATCAAGGGTCTTCTGAGGATGCGTCAGTAAAAAGAGATAAGTTTACACTTCTGTTTGTGTTGTTAGTTTGTGACTGTGCTCCCTTGTTTGTCACAGGGACTCCTTGGGAAAAAGCAGGGTCAGGATGCAGCTGGGCCGGAACTTGTGAAATCAGTCCAAATATTATTGGCAAAGGCTACTTGGAGCATGCAATGTGTTTTTCACAATGGGAAGGCAGGGGTTTTGGGCTTGGTGGCACAAGCTCAATGTTAGTTATGTCTGTCTGCAGTTCACTAACTACCTCTCCCGTTTTCCCAAAACAGCCAGAATAGAATTCAGAAATGATTCCGATCCCAGAGACAAAGCCTCAACTAAAGAGTAAGAAGCATAATTGAACGTGAGCAGGGATGGCATTAGCAAAGTGGAAGCCATGCAGATATATGGCATCCTGAATGGATCGAGTGGTAGGCTTTAAGATCTTATGCAGGGCTTAACAAACTCACATCTGACTGAGAGGTTGTGGGATTCAGTCTCCAGAGAGTTGAATCTAACATCCAGTACTGCACTGACGGTGGCTGCATTGTTTACAGGTTACAGTCCTTTGGGCGAGGTGTTAAACCAAAGCAACATCTGCCCAAAGAACTATTTCAAAAAGATCAGGGGAATCCTCCACAGAGTTGTGAATAATATTCATCCAATAACTGACAGTGCAAAAACATCACCTGGATATTATCACATGACTATTGTGGAACCTTGTTGTGCACAAATTGGCTGTCACATTTCCAAAAGCGCACCTGTATGACCAGGGTGACCAACCATCCCAGATCTTCAGGGACTGTCCTACAAATGTGACTTGCTTTCTACCATGTGGTGTACACCTTCCCAGGATGCATTTTGTCCCCAAATTCATCTGTCACTCAATTCTTTCTGTTTCTGCATGTGTTGGCCATTCCCATGCCACAGACCTGACCTGCTCTCATAGCCACGCAATTTCCATGGATGATCCAGTTCACTTTCTGATCGAAGGTAGCCACCAGGATATTGATAATGGGGGGAGTCACTGATGGTAACATTGTTGAATGTCAAGGGTGATGGTTAGATTTTCTTGCTCGAAACTGTCATTGCTTGGCACTTGTATGGTGTGAATGCTACTTATCAGCCCAAGTCTGGATATCACCCAGGACTTGCTGAATTTGGACAGGGCCTGTTTCAGTGTCTGAGGAGTCACGAATGATGCTGAACATCATGCAATTATTAGCGAAGGACATTACCCTGAGGAACTCCTGCAGAGATGTCTTGGAGCTAAGAGGATTAACCTCCAACAATTGGTATAGTAGCTTTTGGTAGGTATGACTCCAACCAGTGAAGAGAATTCCCCAGGATTCCTATTGACTCCAGTTTTGCTGAGGCTCCTTGAAGTCTATTCAGTATAAAAGTGCCTTGAAGTCAAACGCAGTCACTTCCACATCATCGCCAGGCTTCCTATCCATGTTTGGACCAAGGCTATAATGAAGTCAGCAGGTGAGTAGCCCTGGCAGAATCCAGACTGAGTGTCAGTGAGCAGGTTGGCCTGTGTTTTGCATATGTTGGCCTGGAAGTCCCATGACTTGTTCTTGTGGCAGATACTTGGGTTGCGTAATCACAGTGGTAGTATAGCCATCTCTAGTAGGCCCGCTTCCTCTGTACAGATTTGGCAACCGTACACAACTTCCCCACAACTCCCCCCTCCATACCCCCACCCCATTTTATCCCACCACCTCTAGTCCAGCGGCTCACCCAAACTATCCTTTATGTTTTTCTAGGTAAGTTGGTTACCCTGGTGACAAGAGATCAACAATACACTTACTTGGCCATTGAAACTTCCTGATGATTGTAATGGAGAGATTTACAGCAGCCAGTTTACACACAGCAAACCCCCACAAGACAAAGGTGTTGATTATCCTTTTATCATAAAAGCAACATCTCTGCGGGATTGCTGCAGGACACCATTGCGAGGGTCTATCTCACCCTGTTCTGAGCCTTTGAATTGGGGCTCAAAACAATGGCGTGCTGAGGCAGAGGAGAGAATGCAGCCCACTGACACACAAGAAATGATGTGAGGAATTAGCCTGCCAGGCAGGCATTGATGAGATGGGTGAATTGTGGGCATCATTGATGTCAAATGATGAACAAAAAGGGAATATCACCAGGACGCAACTGAATCAACACAAGGTCGGTGCCTGTGGCAGACTAACATTGGACATGAGACATGGAATGGAAGAAATGAAGTGTGTCTCATTTGGCTAAAACATCTCATGCGACTGACTCGAGCTTTTAAAGCTGAAGGAGTCTGGGCCCAACCCCTGTGGACGATGCCAGGAAGTCTGGAGTGTGAACAAGCAGGTACAGTACACATTTAAATCCAACTCATTTCATCAGCTAATGGTGGCGGAGGCGGTAAGACACGAGCAAGGCTTGCCAGCTTCACATCAGCCCTTTTCACAGGGGAGTATCCAGGAAGACGTTGCTTCCTGATGACGTCCTCAGCCTGGGCTATGATGGGAGCTGCAGCTTACAGAGCCCAGTGCACCAGATGGTGAAAGTGCTGCAGCAGTGACATTCATAACCTGGCCTTCAGATGACTGTTTTATTTCTATTAATCTCTTCCTAAATTACATGTTTGTTGTTCAAAGCACCAGATGTCCGCTCCTGGATTTATGTTAATCCCCAGGTCAAAATTGTGCTGCTCATGGTTTGCCTCTCTTTTCTGTTCTCTTGCCCATGTCTAGGCTGAAATGCAGCATCCCCTGGAATTGACCGTGATCATACAGTATAGTGGGTAGACTTTAACGTACCTCCCCTGTGTTGGGTTTGGTGGAACAGTTAACCAGGCAGGTTGATGATGGGCAGGGGCCCTGTTATTTTCACCCCAAAACGTTCATAGCTGGCCTCACTGACCTGCTGCCAGTTGAGGCCCTCAAGTGGACAGTTAATGCCCACTCCATTCAAGGTCTCATTCCAATGTTCTTGGTAGTAACTCAGGGGACTGAAGTGGGCTGAGGTGTTTGCCCATTGTCCAAGAGGAATGGGGAGTGGGAGAACGAACGTGTCAGCTGACCAAAGCTGAATGTGAAAGTCATGTGATGAGATTTGCAGGAAAGTATCCACTCATTATTGGCAACCCAATGGCAGACCCCAATCTAAACAGAGTCTGAGAGGAGCCCTGTGTTTCAAAAGATTTTGATGTTTAGCTGGTTCTGCAGGGCTTGAAACAAAATGTTCCCTTTTTTGGTGCTGCAGCCTCATTTACCATTGATGGTGCATGCACTCCCCTGATGCTCCTTATCAGTGTACCTGAGCTGCTTTCACAAATCTATTAGGCCAGGCCTGGTCAGGCTGCTCCTGAATAAAACATTTTTCCTTGCATTATGCATTTGGCTCCATTTATTGAATAGAATTAAAAGGGCACTCAATAACGAAGGCAGGTGCTGCAGTAGACATTCCTTCTCCTTCAGGCATCTGTGCTGGAATGGAGCCCAAAGTATTGGAATGGAAGTTTCTCTTACATTACTGATGAGAACTCTCTGCTCCTCAATCATTTTTCACTTACTCATCTTCCACTCTCTTTGTCCCAACATTGATGGCCATGCCATGAACAATCTCAGAGCAAAGCTATTTGGCAATGTTTGCTACAAAAGTGGATACTCTGCCTTTTCTCCACACTATACTTCATCTGCCCTGCACCCCATTTCTTATTAATGCAACACCAGGTTCCTCAGCAGCTCCCTCAGCATTCTCTGGATTATCTCTCAGGAACCAAACCCAAATTGCCTTTCTCGCCTTTGAAATCCTGCAAAACTGTGAGTAATCACTTAGTTACCTCTCTGAACATCTCCTGCTTGCAACTGGTGATGATTCTGGTCTGATTATGTCATATTTTACCACTTTAAAAATGCTACATAATTGCACACTGGTGTTATAATGCGTATCGTTTGACATAATGTTCTATATTTGTGCTGTCGAAAGACCAGACTTGCGTGAACCTCACACCTTTCAAAATCTCCCAAAGAGTAATGAAGTACTTGTGAAGGTTGGTAACTGTTTAGATTAGATTAGATTACTTACAGTGTAGAAACAGGCCCTTAGGCCCAACAAGTCCAGACCGACACCCCAAAGCGCAACCCACCCAGACCTATTTCCCTACATTTACCCCTTCACCTAACACTATGGCAATTTAGCAAGGCCAATTCACCTGACCTGCACATTTTTGGACTGTGGGAGGAAACCGGAGCACCCGGAGGAAACCCACACAGACAGGGGGGAGAATGTGCAAACTCCACACAGTCAGTCGCCTGAGGCGGGAATTGAACCCAGGTCTCTGGCGCGAAGTGCAAGAAACGTGAGCACTTTTCCCACCAACAGTGACAATGGGCAAATCTTCAGTTTTATTGGTAGTGCTTGAGGGACGAATACTGTTGAGGACTTGAGGGAGAACTCACCTTCAAAGCACTGCCACAAGATTTTAGAACCAGCTCCTTGGATTGAAGTTTCATCCAAAAAATGGCATAGTTAGCTGTGCAGCCCCTTGCCCCTCTTCTCTACTGCATTGAGAATGCCAACTTTGTCATGTCCTCAATCTCCAAGTTTTAACCTTTTGTTTTTCTGATGCAATGGGCAAGAGGTGCCTACATTGCAATAAGGATTACCACACTTCAGCTGTTGAGAGACACACTGCATTTTCAGAAAGATACTGTAAAAATGATGAGTAAGAGAAAAGCGATTGAGGAACAGAAAGGTCTCACCAGTAACGTAAGAGAAATTTCCATTCTTTGATGCTTAAGAAATACAGCATATGAAATATGGAGTTAATAAAGGAGAACAACTCGCATTTATAACATGCTCCTCATGTATCAAATTTAAATTCAATTAATAAATCAAAAATATAAGGTGACCATGAACCGCTTCATCAATTGTAAAAATGCATCTGGTTCACTTTCTTTGAAATTTTATGTCACAGGTAGACAGGTTGGTTAAGAAGGCATTTAGCATGCTTGCCTTCATTGCTCAGACCTTTGAGTACAGGAGTTGGGACGTCACGTTGAGGTTGTACAGGACATTGGTGAGGCAACTTCTGGAATACTGTGTCCAGTTCTAGTCGCCCTGCTCTCAGAAGGATATTATTAAACTGGAAAGAGGTCAAGAAAAGATTTACCAGGCTGTTGCCGGGAATGGAGGTTTGAGATATAAAAATAGACTGGAAGGATGGGGAAGTTTTCTCACTGGAGCGTAGAAAGTTATGGGGTGACTTTATTAAAGTTTATAAAATCATGAGGAGCACGGATAAGGTGAGTAACAAGGGTCATTTCCCTAGGGTGAGGGAGGCATGTTTTTAAGGTGAGAGGAGAAAGATTTAAAAAGGACATGAGGAGCAAATATTTTGCACAGGGAGTGGTTCGGTTGTGGAATGAACTGCTCGAGAAAGTGGTGGACGCTGATACAGTTACAATGTTTAAAAGACATTTGGAGAAGTACATGAATAAGAAAGGTTTGGAGGGACATGGGACAGGAGCAGGCAGCAGGCACTAGTTTAGTTTGGGAAGATGGTCGGCATGGACTAGTTGGATTGAAGGGTCTGTTTTCATGTGACTCCTTGACATCTGCCACTCTTACCTGATCTGCTTAACTGTGACTCCAGACCCACAGTAACATGGTTGACTTTTAATTGCCCTCTGAAATAATTGGGTGAACCATTCTGTTCAAAAGGGAGATGGGGCAAATGCGAGCCTTACCAGCAATGTCCACGTTCCACAAAAGAGGAAAAACAATCCTGACTAAGCCGAATACAGATGCCTGCTTTCCAAATTCATAGTGGGCTTACTTGTACCAACAATAACGGACGGTAATGGCTGTCATTTTGAATTGCCCCATGTGGTTTTCAGGGTGAGAATCCTAATACAGTGATATCCCTGCTGAGTGCACAGAGAGTTACACAAACCTTCAAGTGATTCACAGCACAATTAATGGATAGAAAAATCTCATTACACAGCAGAAACACACTCAGCGCCCCGCCAAATCCAATTGGGAAATGAAAAGCCTTTGGTTTTGTCCAGCTCAGTGAGGAAGCAGCTGTTACTGTTCATTTCCTACCAGTATGACATGAAACATAAGACCATTCTAACAGCGTTGGAACTCATGAACACTGGTAATTAATCTAGTCATCTGTACAGAGCTGTCAGTGTCACTAACGTGTTATGCATTTGAGCCCAAATATTCATTAATATTGACAACTGCAGCGTATAAACTGGTAGCAACCGCACTCCCTATTTTTCTCTGCCCAACTCCTCCCTGTTTCCTGACTGTTGTTAAGATATATCCAGATCTCTGGTTTCAATCATATCTGGAGTTATGTGTATAATTCTGAGCATTGTACTTCAGAAAGGATGTGTTGGCTTCAGAAATATTACAATATGGATTCACCAGAACGTCACTGAGGGTCCAAAGGATCAAATATAAAATTGCAGAAATGAGTCTTTACCCTCCTTGGAAATGATTGGGTTGGAGGTCTTAGGATTTTGAGAAGAGTTGATAAAATAGAGTGAGAGAGACAAAGAACTCTGTTGGTGGTGTTATATAAGATATTAGTGCCTGAGATGGTTAACTGACATTGCTAGATAGGCTCTCATTTGTACAATCGGAAATCTGAGGGGAGATTGGTAGTGAGTACTTATTTGAAAGTTTCAAACAAACAATAACCAGTAAAAGCTTGGGGGAGTGATTCTGTTCGAGACAGTTAGGATCTGGAAGGGTTAACTGTCATTCCAAGATAAGCTCCACCCATCAGGATAGAAAGGACTGATCCTGGGAGGAGCGAGAAAGAGTCCTAATGTGTCTTCAGTGTTTTAACCAGTGATTGTTCTTCATGTTAAAACAGCAAGGTATACTTCAATTTAGCCTGATGCCTCACCCTAGATAAACATGCATCTCAAATGTAACGTAGCTAATAATGACTAAGAAATAACTCCAAGAGACAGTAATCCCATCACCATGTCACCTTTTATTTACACATGCACAGTACATGGATTCTGACCAGCTTGCTCATAGCCAGCTCCGAGAGTGAGGAGGCTGTCTGAATCTCCTGTTGATATCTGTCAGCCAGGGCTTCCTGATTGGCCAAGGTTAACACCAGGATCTCATATACAAAGATATCCACTTGACCCTCCTTCCAATCACTACATAAATCTTTTTACTGTTTATCAAGATTGAGCCTACCTTCTGCTGAAGACTTTGTGTGGGCATTCCTCCCCACTTTGTGGCAGTAGCTCAGACTGACAACAATAAGATGGATTGATGGCAGCAAATTTACCCATAAAAATGACAACAGGCTACCATTTCAAACTGGTGAGCAATCAGAGAGGAAAAAGGCCCTTCAGCCCAACAAGTCCACACCGACCCTCTGAAAAGTAACCCACCCAAACCCATTCACCTACACTGAGCACCTAACCTACACATCCCTGAACACTGTGGACAATTTAGCATGGCCAATTCACCTAACCCGCACATCTTTGTATTGTGGGAGGAAACCAGAGCACCTGGAGGAAAAACCCACGCAGACACGGGGAAAACA
The DNA here is from genome assembly GCF_004010195.1 of Chiloscyllium plagiosum. Lineage (NCBI taxonomy): Eukaryota > Metazoa > Chordata > Chondrichthyes > Orectolobiformes > Hemiscylliidae > Chiloscyllium > Chiloscyllium plagiosum. Next base: position 9,831,493 of record NC_057730.1, read on the forward strand.
TGCAAACTCCACGCATACAGTTGTCCGAGGCTGGAATCGATCTCGGCTCCCTGTGAGACAGGGGTGCTCACCATAATGCTGGCCTACTGTTTGGGTCCACTGTCTCTCGCCACACACAAAAACAAGTGGGATCTGAAGATTTCATACACAGCTGTGGGCACGGCCTTAAAGAAATCTTCATTTCTTGAAAGACAATAAATGTAAAGTCACCAGAAAAGAGAATAATCCTTCAGCACAAGAAAAAATTCCAGTCAAAAAACTGAAAGTATTTTAAAATTTTCAGCAGCTTAAAAGGACACACCGACTGTTAACGTCTGTGAGAGTAGCAGTTAAAAGGCTGCAGTTCCTGAGGCAGCACGAAGCCTGTCTGTAAACACTCAAATCAGTCAGAATCAGTGAAACATACTGGAAAAGGTTGTGAAGACCGAGCCAAGCTTTGCCAAAGCTGCAAGTGGAAAATTCCAAATTATAATCCTGAGTTACAATGACCAACATCGGACTCCCTATGCGACTTAATTTCCTGAGGACAAAGGTGTAAATTCTTACTTTAAAAGGAAAATTCCAGACTCAGAAGCAAAAAGGAAACTTAAACGGTCATTTTAAGCAAATGAGAATTGTTATAATAGCTCCAAAAGATACTGAGGAAACCTGCAAATTAGAACAAGTTAATATGTTCAGAAGGTTGGGAAAACAACACTGGAAATCAACAAAGAAGGCGTGAGCTTTGAAGGTCGAAGAAAAGTTCATGGAAAAAAAAAGTGTTCAGAAGCGAAACAGCAATTTTTGTTGTTCAATTGAAGTTATTGTCTTAAGGTGATAAAATTAGCATGATGCCAATTTTATCTAAGTAATTCAGCACACAAAGGCTGGTGAAGAGGTGGAAATGACTCTACGGTGCAAAAATGGATGTAAAACTCACAGAGAGAAAGGGGAAAATGGTACAAAAACAGGTTTCCCTCCATTTTGAATAAATGTTAAAATACAGTATTTCCTCAATTTCAAATGATACCTAAATGACACCTACATAAATGTAGGCAATCTTCACAATAAAATGACAGCACAGCAGCTCAGTGGTTAGTACTGTTACCTCACAGCGCCAGGGAGCGGAATTCAATTCCAGCCTTGGGCGACTGTCTATGTGGAGTTTGCACATTCTCCCTGTGTCTGCGTGGGTTTCCTCCCACAATTCAAAGATGTGCAGGTTAGGTGGATTGGCCATGCTCAATTGCCCCATAATGTGCAGAGTTGTATAGGTTAGGTGCATTAGTCAAGGGTAAATGTAGAGTAATAGGGGAATGGGTCAAGGTGTGATACACTTCGGAGGGTCAGTATGGATTGGTTGGGCTGAAGGGCCTGTTTCCATACTGTAGGGATTCTACTCTAATCTGGAACATTTCAAAGCTTTTCAATTTCAATTTAACAGAAATTAAGGCAATTTTTTGAAGTGACAGAACTTTAAAAAATTCATAAGAATAAAGCTCTTAAGCACAAAGCTCTATTAGCAATTTATCTTTGTTATCTAATAATTAAAGAAAAATCATTACAACATTCAGAAAATGTGCTGATGAAGATTCAATATCTAAAACAATTAAAGGACTTGAACAATTTAAAACACCAAACAATAAAGTCAGTTGCTGTCACAGAAAAAAGTCCAGCAATAGGTTTTAAGTAAATCGAGGACGGGAAAAATTTCTGGCTATGACAGGCTGCTCCTTTTTTAAAGTATTTTCGGTGTTGGAGGTGATTTTCTCGAATTCCAGAAGCAGCAATTACTATCTTATATGCTGTTACCCCATTGTTTTGGAACTTTTGGGGGGGAAAAGGCAAAGTAACAGCACTTTTAAAAGCGAGAGAAACAGACAAAGGAAGCACATGGTGAGGTCAGTGCAGGAGAGAGAGAGAGAGAGAAAGAAACCCACACTGTTCCGTGACACAGCAGTGAACCCGCACAGTTACTGCCTATGCTGTTTAATTCATGTATCACTGGACACCAGAGTACATCTGGGAAAACTAACAAACAGTGAAATTCACACTGATTGTGGAGGAACCTGTTTGGGAAAGGTCACAGCACAGAAACAAATATAGTTTTAAGTGTGGCCTTGGGGCCAAGCTGTAAGTCTGTAGCAGTGAATAAAGTGAGTTCTTTCTTGATTATATGCTTCATTGAGATAAGTCTCTTGATTAAACTTGAAAATGTAAGTCATACGCATTAAGTTAACCTGGAGCAGTGTTTCGTAGAGGAATAAGACAGGGCTATCTTCTGGGTCTGTAGGTTGAAAGAAGCAAAAATGGCCATTAGTAGAGTGATATGCTCTTCTTGTCAGATGTAGGAGTTTATGGAGAGTTTACGTGTTACTGAGGATTATATCTGCAATAAATAAACAGCTACTCTGCTGGAGGTCGAAGCTGGAATTCCAAAGCAACACAACAGTACAATAGGATCAGCAATTCAAACACGCCCAAGAAGCTCTGTCAACTTTCAGAGACAAAGACACTAAAACATCAAACCATTGACCAAAATGACTACAATTAGATTCCTTACAGTGTGGAAGCAGGCCTTTCAGCCCAGCAAAAGAGTAACCCATCCCCCTACTCTATACTACCCTCTGACTAATGCACCTAACACTCTGGGCAATTTATCTGACCTACACATCTTTAGACTGTGGGAGGAAACCAGAGCAGCTCGAGGAAACCCATACAGACACAGGAAGAATGTGCAAACTCCACACAGACAGGCAGACTAGGTGAGAATTGAACCTAGGTCCCTGCCACTGTGAGGCAGTAGTGCTAACCATGCTGCCCAATGAAATACCTTGAAATTTTTTGATTCGAGAAGCTCGTGTTCCCAATGTGGAAATTTTTAAAAATCACATAAGCAGATGCAATGTCCCGCTTTATCAAGGCACTTTTATAAGAAAGTAGGTTATTTTCAGAGTATATGCAAGAGTGAAAAGCAACTGTTAAATGCAGAATTAATGATACTAATGGGCACAAAGACTATAAAACCCTACCACAAACACCTTTGGAAGAAAATCCAGAACAAAAAGACACACTTCATTGGAAGGCATGATGTGCCACCTTTGTAAGATATGAATCAACTTTTCCGAGTTGAAACGGTCAGATTTGTTAACAGCCATTCAACTATTTTCAACCTTGATACTGGGTGACTGTTACAGCATTAGCTGAGAAAAATGAAACTTCTGTCAGAAAACTGCATGGTACAAGCAGACCACTGCACAAAATTAAATGAAAGTTGAAGATCGTTTCAATATCATATGGAATGGATACATGTCATTAGAAACCAACTTACTCACTTTGAGTAGAATTGCAAGCTCCATTCTTAAAATTCTACCCTGTGCGAAAGTGCCCTAACCAGCTCAGAAGCCAAACTCCAAAGATCAATTTAACATGACTCAATGTAAAGAGAAGAAAATATATCACGTAAGATGAATTACATTGCTATCCTACAACTATTCATGATTGAGAGGTCAGAAGGTACAAGAGATTTCTCAGGTTTGGAGGAATTATTAAATTGTCTTCCAACGATGAACAAAACTCTAAAATCTGATCTTTGGATGTCCTCAAAACTACAACCACCAGAAGTTAGTGGCTGACTCTCAATGCAGACAGTTCAGCTTACAGAGGAAGCAGTATCAAAACAATAGCCACCTTTACTATCTGTCATTGATCCTGATGAACATTACACCTTTTTATTGCAAACGCATATGTGAAAGAATGGAGTATACACAAGGATACATCCCTTTACTTTAAAAGGAAAGATTAATTCTTTCAGATGTACAGCTATCTTCTCTGATACAATTTTAGGAATCTAAAGATCTTTGACAGGAGACAAATGTTCAACTGTGACATTGCTGAGGATGTCCTCTGGTATCAAAGAACATCCGAGGAATCTTAGTGCCACCAAATGTGGCATTGAACTGTACTTTAATATCTTATCCTCAATCAGCAGATTTCCAACTTCTGAGAGAAGCTAAGCAGCATTCTAAAGTGTTTTCCAATTTCCTAAGCAGTTTGTCAGTGAATGTTCTTAGTATTAATAGGAAATAGTAACATGCCACTTAATCTTAGGTTTAGCCTGAATGTCTCACCCAGAATAATCATGTATTTTAGATGTAGTGTAACTAGCTAACAAGTACTATGTAATAAACCTTTACTGTTTATCAGGATTAAGCCTAACTTCTGCCAAATATGGCATCTGGACATCCCTTCCAACTAGGTATCAGTAACTCAACAAGCATCCATTAGAAAGATTGATAACAATGAATCTACCTATATCATAGAATCCCTACAGTGTGGAAACTGACTCTTCAACCCAACAAGTCCACACCGAAAAGTATCCCACCCAAACCCATTCCCCATTTTACCCCTGACTAACACATCTAACCTACACACCCCTGAACACTATGGGCAGTTTAGCTTGGCCAATCCATCTGACCTGCTCATCTTTGGATTGTGGGAGGAAACCCACGCAGAAATGGGGAGAATGTGCAAACTCCACACAGTCAGTCCCTGAGGGTGGAATAGAACCCGGGCCCCTGTTGCTGTGAGGCAGTAGTGCTAACCACTGAGCCACTGTGCTGCCCCAAATCGTGATCCCTGTGCCAGGGGATATATCTTTAAAGACTTGCCATTGATGAAATACATCTTCACAAAGTGTGGTGTACGTGTGGAACTCGGAGCAAAGGTCATTGACCTAAATTGTCAGCTCCGTTTCTCTTTTGACAGATGTACCCAGAGCTCCATAATTTGTGTAAAAAACATGCAAACAAGTACTGCAAAATATGATATTTAGAGACAAAATTATATAGAACCTTACAGTCAGCACAACGTCCCTGGATTTACAATTGGTTATTAACTTTTAACTGATTCAGTAGCAAGATTAATGAGAAATGGTATGTGGTTGATTTAGATTTGAGCCTTTTGCGGCAGTAGTCTCAGGCTGGTGGCAGATTTTAATTAATGATTTGATTATTGTTGTGAAGCACAATCCAACTCTTAGATTTGTAATACTTTGAGGCATCAGAGAGCAAGTAATCATCTAATGCTAATTCATTTGTTCATTCCTTGCAATAACTGGTATATCACAATTTCTAAATTATTACTTCTAAACTTGTAATTACAGGATAATTCTACAGTAGGATTAATATTTTCTTCCCAATCTTTATCATAATGCAGGCAGATTTACTCTTCAATTTAAAAACCAATGTGATACCTCATGACATGGTATCACATGGACAATAAATCAACAATCAATAAAGCCAGTCACACATTGTTAAAGAACATATTTGGTTAGGACATGGTTACAAAAATGGAAGGCAATATAAGTAGCAATTAAGATGAAAAACACAGTGCATTTAAGTGGAAATAGATGATTACGTAAGGGAGAAGGGATTAGGAGGACATGCTGACAGACTTGATGAATAGAGACATGAAGGTTGATTATTTATAGAATAAATTCCTAGCATAGACCAGTTGGGTCAAATGGCCTGTTTCAGTGCAGTACACTCTTTTAAAATTCTGACAAAATCAAAATTCCTACCTCTCTGTAGCCTCTTAATCAGGTAACATATTTGCACAGAGTACTGCAATTAATACATGTATGCATACACACACACACACAGGCACACACACTTTCTTCTTCTTGCTGCTCGCACATTCAGTGTTCCTGTTCCTACATCTCTGCTAGGAAGGCTGAGTCAAGCCCCACCTTCCAAAGGTATATCACAGCATCTCTGAACAGGTTGATTCAAAATATATATCACTGCACCTGTTCCTCAGAAACTTCGTGGACCATCCTGAAGATTAGAGTTCCTGTGTGAGAGTGTTTAACGAAATCTGGGACTTGTAGAATTAATCAGACAGTGTGTTGCCTGGACATATGTAGGTTGGTGATTCTCCAAGACAGCTGCCATTTGAGACAGAAAGTTAGGGGTAAACATTAGTCAGGAAGTTAAGTAATGCATGTAAGCAGGACAGGCTGGTGACTAGTGCACATTAGCCAACCAGAACTATCCTTATTGACAACTGCCAGAAGACTGATGCTTGTAAATTGGAGTTAACTAAAACTAAATGTGAAAAGAAACAAACATATTAACTTAATAGCCAGTTGATATGATTCTTCATCATGAAACCATTGCAAAAGAATATTTTTAGATATTTTCAAATGAACCCGTTCAGAGATGTTGTGACACATCTCTGGAGAAGATGGGACTGGAAGCTGGCCTCCTGACTTAGAGTTGGGGACATTATCACTTGCCCAACACTTAGCACATGGAGTCAAATAGGAATTCATTTAGAGGAAACCTTTTCGCAGAGGATTGACTAAAAAGAGATCATAAGTGAGTTTTGAGAAGATTTGTAGCTCAGGTTGAGGTTCTGGATGTAGGTTTGCTCACTGAGGTCATTTCCAGATGTTTTGTTACCCTACTAGGTAACATCTTCAGTAGGCCTCCAGACAAAGCACTGTTCATGATTCCTGCTTTCTATTTATATGTTTAGGTTTCTTTGGGTTGGTGATGTAATTTCCTGTGGTGATGTCATTTCCTGTTCTTTTTCTCAGGGGGTGGTAGATGGCGTCTGACTCAATGTGTTTGTTGATAGAGTTCCGGTTGGATATCATCTGGAACTCTATCAACAAACACATCGAGTTAGATGCCATCTACCACCGCCTGACAAAAAGAACAGGAAGTGACATCACCAACCCAAACAAACTCAAACATACAAATAGAAAGCAGGAATCATGAACAGTGCTTCGCCAGGAGGCTCACTGAAGATGTTACCTAGCAGGGTGACGAAACATCTGGAAATGAACCTTCCAGCTCAGCGAGCAAACCTACATTGAGATCGTAAGTCTCAATCATAATGATAATCTGAACTGCAAGACTTCCTCTGCCAAAGAATCATGGAAGGAGAATTCTTTAATAGGATTTGGTGGGGCCAGCATTTCTTTGACATCTGAAGAATATTGATAAATTTAAGGCTCCAATGAATGCAAGACAAGATGCTAAGGCAATGAAGTAACATGAAATTTTCCAGGCCAGCCTGTGTCTTCAGAACTAATGAAAATCCTGTTTGGGGAGCAAGCATTGTGTTACTGAGATGTTCTTGCCTTCACAAGGTGTAAACACTGAAGACTAAACCTGCAGCAAAACCGTCTGATAACCATTCAGAGTTGTTTCCATTCACAATGAGTTCAGGACTGCCACTGACAGGAGGCTCTGCAATCGTCATGCTTGGAACCCTATGGCTTTGTTTCCTCAGTATGGATTGGGCTATGGGTGGGTGAACAATTGTTATAATGACAAATTAATTGGATCAGCACCTTGGCATTTTCGAGGGCGACACAAAGCAGGTGTGCTACCTGACCCAAGTCAAACTATAGTTCAGAAGAAAAGTCATACTAGACTCGAAACATTAACCCTGTTTTTCTTTTCTCCTCAGTTGGTGTCAGACCTGCTGTGTTTCTCCAGTGCTTTCTATGACCAACTCGGTCTGATTTGTCAGTTATTGTTAGACAGGGAAGGGCGGGCTGTGGGAAGATTGAAACTATGCCATTGATGACATTCACGTCACCTTATAATCCTGTCCATTTTCAAGTTAAAAACAATTGGCAATCTAGTGCTACATTGGAAGAAAACATTTGGAAATATCTGCACAGAGCAGAGGAAAGGGAATAAAAACTTGAGACCTTCCATTATCTAAAGATATCCCAGAACTTTTTGAAGTATAGTCACTGGTGTGGTGTAGAAACCACAGCAGCCAATTAGTGCACAACAAACCCCCACAAACAAAAATTACACTCATGTCTTGATAACTTGTTTTAGTGATGTTGGTCAAGGGCTACACATTGCCCTGGATACCAGGGAGGACTTCCCTGGTCTTCTTTGAAATGGGATTGTGGAATCTTTTGCATCCATCGGAAAAGACAGGTAGGCCTCATTCTTACTCTGAAAGACAGCATCAGCGACAATACAGCCCTCCCTCAGTGTTACACAGGGAGAACCAGCCGAGATTATTTGCTAACATCTCTGCAATGGGATCTAGACCCAAAACATGCAGTCTCCAGGGGATGAATGTTACCCACTGAGCCACAGCTGGCACTCCCAACAACACAAACCGAATCTTCAACGCTCCTCAGTCCACAGGGATTCCTTTAAAGAGCAAATATTTCCCAAGCTGAGAAACTGGTAAAAGCAGAGATTTGTGATACTGCTTAGCTTCCATAATCACAACCTCATACTTTCTAATGATTATTTAGGGGAATATCAGAGCACTCTCCATTTGTCCCCTTCAGACTTGATCTGTCATTGTTGCTGACATGCATAAGTTATCAGTGATGTCCAGAGTACAATACAACAGAATAGAAAGGGGCAATCTATTGCAGAACTAGGACATACTGAATATCACATATTGGCTGGGAATCTCCATAACTGAAGGTTAATCCTATTAAACTTTCCCCTATCCTCTTCAACTTTCCCACATCAGTGGAGGCAGAGGATTCTGCATGAATCACTGAGAGGAGCAAGTGTATTTGGCACAACTCCTGGGAGTCCTTCGTAACAAGCCACCTAAAATACACCAACTTCTGTCAGGCAGTAATCTACTTTGTTACTTTCAACAGATGCCTCTTCAGTTTAGGCTTACCAGTGGTCTGTCTTTTATCATTAATGATTAAACTTACACTTGATTCAGAAAGGAGGGTTGCTGACAGTGAATTATCCACATCAGTATATTATAATAATAATAATAATAACCATCCGATTCCCTTCTGAAAGTTGCTATTGACTCTGCTCTCCCCAAGCTGATCATAACAACTTGTGAATCAAATGTTCTAATTTCTCTTCGAATGGAGAGATTTTCTGTGGCATCTTGATTTTCTCCTCATCCTTTATCCACTACTCTCCTCCACAAAGTGCTGACTCTTACTGATGGTGAGGATGATGAGGCTAACCTTATGGGTGACTCGGAGAATAAAATGCTGGCTCTTAAAGCTTGGAAGCCATTACATTTGAAATTGTCCCTGGCCCTGCACTGTACTATAAATAATTACATACAATTTACAGCACAGAAACAGGTCATCAGATCTGCTCCTTATGAATGTTTATGCTCCACAGGTCTCTGACCACCCCATTTCATCTCATTCTGTTTTTGTAGAAGGGTTTGTTGACAAAGTATGCTGGAAATTGAAAATAAAAACAGAAAATGCTGGAAATGCCCAGCACATTTGGAAGCCTTTACAATGAGCTGAAAGAGAGTAAAGTCTTCAGCTTGATTATCTGCCCACATATCCTTCTGTGCCTTTTATCCTCATTTTTTTAACCATCTCCTTTAAAGTGCATCTCAAATATTCCTCGTGGTAATGAGTTCCACACTGTAATCATATTCTGGGTAAAGATCTTTCTCCTGAATTCCCCGTTGAACTTATTTGTCATGATGAACCACCTGATGAAGGAGCGGCGCTCTGAATGCTAGTGTGCTTCCAATTAAACCTGTTGGACTATAACGTGGTGTTGTGGGATTTTTAACTTTGACCTTATTTGTGACTGTCTTAAATTGATGGTCCCTAGATCTGGACTCCTCCCACAATCCCACACAAATCCCCAAGACAAATACTGGAGAAGGTGACTGGGTTTGAATATTTTTTAAACCTTCTTGCAGAAAGTGCCAGCCAAAGCTATCTCCCACCCCTTGCTTTTATATTTTATACCCAGATTGCTAAAAATATTTTTGCCACCAACTGGAACTTCACCCCACTTTGGTTCTGACACATTGCATTCCATCATTGCCTGGCATTAAATAACAACAGCACAGAACAACAACGAGAGTTGATTGTGAGCAGTGCATGTGACTTAAATCAAAAGCAGATAAGTTCAAAAAAACAGAAGGGATTTCTTCCAAAAATAGGTGCACATTTCTGATTGACAATAATCACCAAACGCATCTTTAATTACTCCCTGCCTACTTTCAAATCAAGTCGTGCAGTAAAGTTATTGTGGGGAATAGACTGCAGTATTGGCCTCTATACTGTTTCATAGTGCATTAGGATTGTTGATTTATTGAAGCTGATGATTATGACACGACTTGGAGCCAAACGTACAACCACTTGACCCATTAACCAAACAGATTCTGACAAAGGAAATATTTATACGTGAATTAGTAGGAATTCTGACCATATGGCTGTTGACATCCTCGAGAGCTCAACCTGGCTTCCCCTATTTGGCAGGGAGGATGAATGAGCACAGCATGCCTGAGAAGACAGATATTCCTTGGCTGAACATGTCAAAGAGTCTGGCTCTCCATCAATTCTTCATGAGGCTCTTGACCATATCAAATCCTAAGTGGCCCTGTTGCAACGACTCACTCATTCTCTGCCCCGTTGTGCTGGTCTTCACTAGTTCAGCTTTTCATCTGTTTCTTTCTTCACCATGGTTTTAAATGTAATGCTAGGTTACCCACCAACATGGCATAGGGCTGTGCATGCCAGTCTCACCCACTCAGGTGTAATATATTACACAGGAACAGGAGTAGGTCATGCAGTCTCTCGAGCCTGTTCTGCCACTCAATGAGATAATGCCTGATCTGTGGCGTAACGGGGACCTAACGGGCTACTTTTTTATGCAGAGGGTGGTGCGTGTATGAAATGAGCTGCCAGAGGAAGTGGTGGAGGCTGGTACAATTACAAAGACATCTGGATAGGTATATGAATATGAAGGATATAGAAAGTTATGGGCCAAATGTTGGCAAATGGGACTAGATTAATTTAGGATATTTGGTCAGCATGGATGAGTTGGACAAAGGGTCTGTTTCTGTGCTGTACATGTCAATGTCTCTAACTGCCTTTAGCCCCCAATACTTTTGCCTAACAACATTTTATCTGTCTCACATCTAAAATTAACAATTAATCTAGCATAAACTGTTTGTGGCAGAGAGTTCCAAACATCTACCACCCTTTGTGAGTCAAAGTTTTTCCTAGCATCTCTCCTGAACAAACTATGCCCCCGAGTCTAGAATCTCCAACCAGTCGAAACAGGTCTATCAACTCTGTCTTTTCCTAATAACATCTTGAAGAGATTGATCAGAGCATCCCCTGACCATCTAAATTTGAGATAATGCAGGACTAATTTGTATAATCCCTCTCCGTAACTTAACCTCTGGAGGCCAGGTATCATTTTTGCATCATTTTGGAGGCTGTACTCCCTCTAAGGTTTGTAACTCCTTCTGAAGGTGTCATGTTCAGATTTAATACAGGAGTCCAAGTGATGTCTCCAATGACTTTGAAAAAAAGCAAGATGGCTTTGGCAAAGGATCAGGCACCAAAATTAATCACCCATCTATTAGATGGCACCCACATTCCAGTCAGCTATCTCTCAAGTCTCATTAATAACCCTGCCACGTTGGTCCAAATCCTCCCAGAAGGCATCCAACCAAATCCATTCCAACACACACTCATCAGCTCAATCCCCTGCTGTTTTTAAGCCAGTTCAGGTAAAGAAAGATTCCGATTAAAGTATGGAATCTTTCAGCAGACTGGCAGGTATCCAGCTAGCACATCATCACACTCCCTGGCTCAGACTTAGGATAAACAGTGAAATATTTGCAAAGGTGCCAACCTAGTCCTTTCCAAATATATTTGGTTTCAGATAGACAGTCACTGTTCTTGCTTTATTCACTTGATCAGATTTATTGCAAACGTCTTAAGCGTTATAACAAACTTCTTCTTTCTTCTTGCCAGTCAAATTAGCAGGAGAACTGTGAAAGGTTATGGCACTCTTAGTGACAACATTTGGAAAAAAAACAGTAAAATCTAAGAAGTTGGCTTTCTTTCCCAGAATCGTCTGCTTTCATGATATTCCTTTCATGAAATTGACTGACAGGCAATAATACGTATTTATTACAACTCAGCTTTGAATAGAGAGTGTGTTTATACTGCAGCAACACGTTCACCTCTGAGGATAAGAGACTAATTGGATTCTCCAACTTTTCTTGGCCATATTCAACCCTAGACTGTTGCTAAAGTTACCTCGGTAAAAGTTATGAGATTATGATTGATTTATCCATGCACTGTTCTTCAAAGTGGTCTCACTGCTTCACTAAATACATTTTTCTAAAAATGCAATGTTATCTAATTTATTTGACATTGAATTTGTGTGAAACTACCAATGCCTGATGCATTTGAGCTCTTTATTTCTTGAACTTTAGAAAAAGACCAATTGACCTTGGAGTACCATTCAAGTAGCTCCTAGGCTGATCCATGTATCAACTCTATTATTGCTTTGTTACCCTTTGCCAACTGAAAAATAACAATCTCAATCTCGAGGTATCAATGTTCACAACCATTTCTTTTCCTGCCTTAATTCCTTAATGAGATGTGGACAGCATTTATTACCCCATCTGTAATTACCTGTGAATCTCTTGATGGGCCATTACAGAGTTGAACCAGATATTTGTATTACCTGGTACCTTCCTGATTTCTATGAGATATAGATCACTGCCAGAATTTTTCTCGTTGAAAATGAAACTAAGTTTTATTGAAGCAATGGTGTGTGTAGTGACCGTTTCTGAGAAGCAGGGACCTCTGATTACCATGTTAAAAAAAAGTACAAATTAACTTAATTAACTTAATCAATAATTCTGATCCTTCATTTTATTATGTGGCATAATCTTGGCATTTATACTTAGAATATATACATTCTGGAAAAGTCTACTTTTCAAAATAAAACCAGAAAATCTGTTTCCAATTGTCTATATATATAGATACAATTTATGATACAGCATTGTCAATAGGAATGTAGCAATATGAGAATAGGAGTAATCTTTCAGGTTCTTGAACTCCACAGAGGTCAGCATCCCGTCACCAAGTCACCCTGTATTTACACAGGGAGAGTTCTTGACACTGATCCAGCTCCCTCAGAGCCAGCTCTCAGCGTGAACGGGATATCTGACAGTCCTTTTCTTATCTGTCAGCCAGGGCTCCCTGATTGGACCAGGTCAGCAGCCCCAATCAGGGAACTCATATTCCATGAGGTCCAGCTGTCCTCATTACAATCACTACAGTTTCATCATGGCTGATCTATCTCTTAGCCTAATTCTTCCACTTTGGTTCTATAACACTTAATTTCTTGCTCTAACTAAAATCAATCAGTCTCTGGTTTGAAATTTTTTTATGGACTATTATTATTTCAATGCTTTTTATATTTGGAAATGTGAAATTTTATTTTCATTAATAGGATATGTGCATCTCAGCATTTATCTGATTTGGTAAGCTGCCTGCTTTTTGGTCGTCTTGCTGGGTCATTTCAAAGGGCAACTGGGAGTCAGCCACATTGATGTGGGTCTGGTGTCACATACAGGCCAGACCAGGTAAGGATAGTAGATTTCCTTTCCTCAAAGGCACCAATGAACCAAATAGGTTTTTACAACAATCTGGGCCTTTGATGGTCACCACTGCTGAAAATTACTTTTATTTCAGATTTCTTTCGTTATTTGAATTTAAATTTCCAACTGCTGGGTGGGATTTGAAATCACCATCTCCAAAACATCAGTACAGTATCAGTCATCCAGACCTCTGCATCGCTGCTGTCATAGAGTCATAATCATTGAGTTGGACAGCATGGAAACAGACCCTTCAATCCAACTCTTCCATGCCAACCAGATACCCTAAATTAATCTAGTCCCATTTGCCACCATTTGGCCCTTATACCTCCAACACTCCAGGGAAAACAGCCCGAACCCTATTCAACCTCTTCCTACAGGTCAAACCCTCCAACCCCAGCAACAAGCCCAGTAGCATAACTACAAAGCTACCATTTTGTAAAGTTTATATATAAAGAACAAAGAACAAAGAAAATTTACGCCCCAGGAACAGGCCCTTCAGCCCTCCAAGCCTGAGCCGATCCAAATCCACTGTCTAAACTTGTCGCCCAATTGTATTACAGAACATTCTCAAAAACATGTTCGAGAATTTGAGAATCTGTCTCTAATTCTAATATATACATAACTATCAATAGTTTATTTATTGGCTTTAAGTCTTTAATACTTGAAGTTACTCAAGATTGTGATTGCTGTAAGCCAAAGGATTTTCTACTGTGAAGTCAACAGTCTTTCTATAGAAGCATGGCTACATGACTGGTGACATTGTTCACTCTTTTAATTTAGTACTTTGGCAGCTGATTGCATTAAGATGTTTTCATAAGCACTAATTGCAAGGAGTTAAGCACAGTCCTTAACTGATTTAAGGATTTAAACCATTGAAGTGCTCACCTTGGACTGAAAGCTAACATAGAGGGAAGCTGGGTCTTGTTTAACTGCCAGTTCCTTCTGCCCTCCACCTTTCAAATTTCTAGCAGCTGGAGACGATTAAACTCAACGAGCTTTCTGCTGCCACTTCAACTCCTAGGCTTTTAGAATCAGGACTAGTGAGAGAGAGTAAGATGTCTCCTCTTACTGTGAGTTTGAATGGATCTGGAATTAGGTTGGGGCAGCATAAACCTACTTTCCAGTGATTAAAGATTCACAAACACAGGGCTCATCACAATTCAACATGAATTGATGCTGAATCAGCAGACTCATTCTTAGGACAGCTGGAAGCTGAAGAGGATTCTTGTCTTACCATCACACAATAGAGATGCTGACAACGCTAAATTGAAACAAAAGAATTGATTTCCTTTGGTGAACTGGCAACCACATAGAACAGTTATAAGATTATCGCAAGATGAGTGAAGGATGTTATCATGAGATAATTGTTCACACATGATCTGATGGTAGCCGAACTCCTGGGTTGATTTTCCAGCTCTCTGGTGGCATTTTGGGAGGTGGGGTGGTAGTGGTACTGTAAAATTGGGTGCCATGGCATTGGTGCCATTCCCAGCACCTCTTGTCATGATTTTACAAAAACTGGTTTTGCTTGATTTGATTTCTTATGATCAAGTACCGTAGATGCAGGGGAAAGTTTTTTCTGCGTGCAGTACAGGCAGATCATACCGTACAAAGTGCAGAGTGAGGAATACAATGTTACAGCTGTAGAGAAGGTGCACAAATAAAACATTAAATTTAAAGTTTGAGAGGTCCATTCAGAAGGCTAATTACGGCGGGGGAGGATCTGCTCAGGAAACCTGACCAGTTGTGGGCTTTGCCTGTCCCTGCTGGGCTTTAAACCACGGTAGGGGAGGTTCCTTTGGAATGAAGAACGCATTAGCACATGGAGTATTTGGGCTAAGCTAGGGGGCAGAGGGTTCAGTTCTGAGCAATCCAGATAAGCCGAAGGGGGAGAAAAGAATAGAAAGGTATGTTGATGGGGTGAGAGTCAATAGGAGGCTCAGGTGGAGCAGAAATACTCACATTGAATCTTTGGACCAACAGCAGTTTCTGTACAAACATTTGATGTGTCAGATGCAGATAATTTTATTTTTATTTGTTTAAAGAACATGCGTCTCACTGTCCAAGCTAGCATTTATTACCCATCCCTGATTGCCCAGAAGGTGGTTACATGTTAACCACATTGTTGTGGGTCTGGAGTCGCATATCGGCCAGACCAGGTAGGGAGAATAGTTTCCTTCCCTAAAGGATATTAGTGCCCCAGATAGATATTCCCTGAGGTATTTATTAAATTCAAATTCCACCATGACAGAACTTGAACCCATGTCCCTAGAATATTACCAGGGTCTCTGGATGAATAATCCAATGATAATACCAATCGGTCAATACCCCCCCTATTGGAGGGAACATACTACTATATGGGGTAACCTCAAAATTAGAGCTAGGTCAATGAAGATGTAGGGAAGATGTTAATAGGAATCTGGAATTGCTTTTATAAAGAGTAGATGATGGAGTAGTGGTAATGTCATTGACTGATAATCCAAAGACCCAGGCTAATGCTGTGGGGACATGGGTTCAAATGGCACTACAGCATACTCGACCAAGAATTGAAAGCAGTAATTATGACCATGAAACTGTCATCAATTCTCATGATGAAATTATCTGGTTCACTTTCTGTTACATGCCCTTTGGGGAAGGAAAACTGCCATCCTTACCTGGGCTGGCCCTGTGCATGACTCCAGACCCACAACAATATCCCAAAGATTTTATGGGGATAGAATCCCAACAATCAAATGGATGTTTTTACAGCCTGTTACTGAAGTGAATTAATTATGGAAAATTTTCATTCCATTATGAGGTATTGACTTAAAAACAGAACCTTCTAGATCTGTACCATTGCAGTGTGAGAGAAGGCATTTATCCATTTCAGTATAGATTTATTTTTTGTGATAAAAATGAGAATGGCTACTATGCATACCATTTTTACTAATGTCACAAAGGATCATTGCAATTCATTTAGTAGAAGTAAGCAGAACTCATTTGTTTCCTTTTCTGAGCTATGAGTAGTTTACATGGAAGGTGACTAACCTTAGCCAACTATGAGATGGACCTGCGGCAGGAGTGTTTAATAATGCTAATAAATGAATGACTCACCAGAGGCAGCATTAGAACTAATCTGTACGTCTTTGTAGGAACAACAAACTATTCCTTCTTGTAGCACAATGTAATCTAATCCCTGTTGATGTCTCTCAAGGCTGAGTCTCACAGATTTCACACACAAATGAACTAATATTGCACAATGACAGCAGCATTGGATTAACGAGGATGAACTGTCAGAAACTACGCTATGTTTGCATGTGTTGTATCTGTGTTGTCTCCTGTTCTACACTGTGTCTGTATTTTCCCTTGGGTGGCAAGCCTTGATGCATAACTGGCACACTCTGTTGAAGCAGCTTTAATAAATACTTGATGGCACCAGAACTTGCCCTGCATAGTTCCTGGCACTAATTTATTTTCAACTATAGAAAAAAGGACAGACAGTCAATAACTCATATCAGGTACCTGTGTTTCTGAGAAAATCTGCCTCCCTTGTAGCTGATCTATGGGATTTTCCAAATTATTTTGAGTCATTAAATTTGTAGGAAAGCAGTAAAATTCAAATGGCAGCGCCACAGGTGTATTCCCAGTTCCTGGCAAAAACGAGCTTACAGAAATCTCATTATGGTGTACAACAGCAAAAGATTGTTCATTGATGATGTGTGACTGGACATTGGGATGCACCTGGCAGGATGACTGGTGTAAAACACTGTCACCACCATCCTTGATTTATTAATAGAGAGGCACTCAGCAGTCTGACTAAGAGGATAGCAGCATTGCATGACTCAACTATTGCAGGCCGTGCAGAGTGATCACAGAAACACAACTGTTCCTGGTCCTGTTAGCTGCTCCTTACAACATTACTCTGCATCCAGTTGGAATCAGACAATAAATCCTTTTGTAATGAGGTGTTTGGAAATGTCCAGACGATGAAGGGCCTTTTAAAACCAAGATCTAGAAGTGCTGGTGTTGGACTGGGGTGGTCAAGGTCAGAAGTCACATAACACCAGGTTATAGTCTGACTGGTTTATTTGAAATCACAAACTTTTGGAGCACTGCTCCTTCATCAGATGACGTCCACTTCACCTGAGGAAGGAGAATCGCTCCCAAAGCTTGTGATTTCAAATAAACCTGTTGGACTATAACCTGGTGTCAATGTGACTTCTGACCTTTTAACACCAAATCTATTTATCACTCATTTAACTCCTTTACAGTGCAGGGTGAGTTGCTGTTTATAATTTTAAGGGACAATTAATAGGCATTTGCAAAACTATGAACTGGTTAAGGAGAAAGTGAGGTCTGCAGATGCTGGAGGTCAGAGCTGAAAATGTGTTGCTGGAAAAGCGCAGCAGGTCAGGCAGCATCCAGGGAACAGGAGAATCGACGTTTCGGGCATAAGCCCTTCTTCAGTCCTTTCCTGAAGAAGAGCTTATGCCCGAAACGTCGATTCTCCTGTTCCCTGGATGCTGCCTGACCTGCTGCGCTTTTCCAGCAACACATTTTCAGCTATGAACTGGTTAAATTGGGTAGATGTGGAGGAGATGTGTTCACATATTGGGTAGCCCAAAGCTAGGGAGTGTTTCACAGAAGGAAGCCACTAATAAATTCAGCTGGAATCACAGGAGAATCTCTCATGTCACAGACAGGCAGCCAATCAGCTCATGGGCCTACCCGTCTTGGGCAATTTTGGATGGACAATAAATGTTGAGCTAGCTAATGACACTACATATCATGAACAAAGAATTAAAGTCAAAAGAATAGAACTTTATACCACAAGCTGTGTTTGGGGGCCAGTTGTGGTATTATTGGAGAAATTAGATAATTATAAAAGTGAGAATAGATTAAAAGAATGTGCTGATTTGAGTTGGATAAAATGGAAAATGAGATTTGTCAGTTAATATACTGTTAATGACTGGTCAATATATACTGTTAATGCCCAGTCAATATACTGTTAATGCCCAGTTAATACACTGTTAATGCCCAGTTAATATACTGTTAATGCTATGCAGATATCAATGTGTGAGCTATTACCCCATTTCTTGCCTCACTCCTATCCAATGCCAATATTGTAAGAGATGATAGCTGTTAGCAACCTCAGGATTGTTCATTATTTTTATTTTATTCTTTTATCAACTTTGTATTGGAGCTGTGAACTGGGAACTGTGAGATAAAGGCGACTATTTGTCTGTTGGTAACAGCTTGTGTTAAAGGAAAACAGATCATCAAGCTTTTGTTTATTCATGTGGCCAAAGCTGGAAGTTAATTGAAGGTTGGCCCCAGGTCAAAAGATTCTGTAGATGCTTTGTCACCGGGAAACAGCTTTATGTTTAATCTGAAGTTGGCTAGTCATGAGGTCAGTGCCCAGGAATTGGTTCAGACATGTTTGGAAAAGATCTTATGCTCAAACAGATGGCAGATGTTGAATGCCAATTGGAACCTTGTGGGTGAGATAGACAGTCAGGAAGTGGTCAGATTTTGAATGGGGCATTGTCTGCGTTTTCAGTAAAACAAAGGAATCTGGCTGTTGATGCATAAAAATGAAGTTTTGAAAGCTCCTTGCCTGACCTCCCATAAGCAGCTTTTGGAAGCTACAGGGAATAGACCACCGAGTTATAACCATTACTGAATTATCTGAGTGAACTGTAAAAGGTGACCCTAATTGAAATCCTCACAAACCAACTAAGGAACTATGCCCGTGGAAAAACACATTGTGAAAGCCACTTAAGTAATCTGGCCAATTTTGTTGTCTTGTTTCATTAACCCCTTAACTGTGTTTATTTATTCGTCTGTCTTTTGTCTGAATCAGGCTGTAAACAAAGGCTTTTGGGTTTAAAGAATAGATTGATTGGATTAATTTGCTGTTGAGTTTTACTCTGTTGAACTTACTGTGTTGTTAATAAACCATGGAGTATTTTGTTTAAGATACAAGCTGGTGTCTGCAATTTTTCATTCACAGACTCTGGAATTGGTTATTCAAATATCTGATTAGAAACCATTGGGGACAATTTTGAGGGTGTTTGAAGGTTTCAATTTTACTGTGATGTGAATCAGAGGTAGAAAGGCTGATTTGGTTAGGGTGTCTGTCACTGTATAGTCAAATTAGCCTTAATACACAGTTTTCCTGATGACTCCAGAATACAATCTCCCTTTTCTCAAACTCTTGGGAGTAGAGAGTTGCCATGAGGACAGAGGTCGAGAGAACTATTGTCATGCAGGCAATCTTCGGACTATGGAATAGTTTGCCACAGACAGTAGCTGAGGCAGAGACCACTTAAGAGAATAACAGATAATTTTGTACAACAGGGAAACGTGTAGAGAGAGCAGGACAGGGGATTAAGTTTAGATTGCTTTAGCAAAGAACTAATGGCAAAGGCTGGAGGGGAGTTTTTTTTTTCTCCATATTGTACATTTACATTGTTTGATAGTTCTAAAAAAAGTGGTAAGGATAAGCCAGAGACTATAGACCAGTGAGCCTGACGTCAGTGGTTGGGCAAGTTGTTGGAGGGAATACTGAGGGACAGCATGTACATGTATTTGGAAAAGCAAGGGCCGATTAGGGATAGTCAACATGGCTTTGTGCATGGGAAATCATGTCTCACAAACTTGATTGAGTTTTTTGAACAAGTGACAATGAGGATTGATGAGGGTGGAGCGGTAGACATGACCTACATGACTTCAATAAGGTGCTTGACAAGGTTCCCCACAGGAGACTGGTTAGCAAGGTTAGATCTCATGGAATATAGGGAGAACTAGCCATTTGGATACAGAACTGGCTCAAAGGTAGAAGACAGAGGGTGGTGGTGGAGGGTTGCTTTTCAGACTGTGACCAGTGGAGTGCCACAAGGATCAGTGCTGGGTCCAGTATCTTTTGTCATTTATATAAATGATTTGAATGCGAGCATGAGAGGTACAGTTAGTAAGTTTGAGATGACACCAAAATTGTAGGTGCAGTGGACAATGAAGAAGGTTACCTCGGATTACAATAGGATCTTGATCAGATGGGCCGATGGGCTGAGAAGTGGCCGATGGAGTTTAATTCAGATAAATGCAAGGTGCTGCATTTTGGGAAAGCAAATCTTAGCAGGACTTATACACTTAATGGTAAGGTCCTAGGGAGTGTTGCTGAACAAAGAGACCTTGGAGTGCAGGTTCATAGTTCCTTGAAAGTAGAGTCACAGGTAGATAGGATAGTGAAGAAGGCTTTTGGTATGCTTTCGTTTATTGGTCAGAGTATTGAGTAAGGAGTTGGGAGGTCATGTCGTGGCTGTACTGGACATTGGTTAGGCCACTTTTGGAATATTGTGTGCAATTCTGATTTCCTTCCTATCGGAAGGATGTTGTGAAACTTGAAAGGGTTCAGAAAAGATTTACAAGGATGTTGCCAGGGTTGGAGGATTTGAGCTATTGGGAGAGGCTGAACAGGCTGGGGCTGTTTTCTCTGGAGCATCGGAGGCTGAGGGGTGACCTTATAGAGGTTTACAAAATCATGAGGTGGCATGGATAGGATAAATAGACAAAGTCTTTTCTCTGGGGTGGGGGAATTCAGAACTAGAGGGCATAGGTTTAGGGTGAGAGGGGAAAGATATAAAAGAGACCTATGGGGCAACATTTTCACGCAGAGGGTGATACGTGTATGGAATGAGCTGCCAGAGGAAGTGGTGGAGGCTGGTACAATTGCAACATTTAAGAAGCATTTGGATGGGTATATGAATAGGAAGGGTTTGGAGGCATATGGGCAGCATGCTGGCAGGTGGGATTAGATTGGTTTGGGATATCTGGTCGGCCTGGATGAGTTGGACCGAAGGATCTATTTCCGTGTTGTATATCTCTATGACTCTATGACTATGACTATGCTGAAGGATAGCAGATAATGTTTCCTAGCTCGGGTGACCATTAATCCAGCAAGCAAAATCAACTCAAAGTTGATCATTCTCCAACTTGGAACTTATACCGGTGCAACAGTGACATAAAGAAAAGCATGCAATAGTTTGATAGATACTTTCTAAACAACCTGATCAGATGTTATGACACACCTCTGGAACAGGTCGGACTTGAACATTGGCCTCCTGGCCAAGAGATAGGGACACTACCACTGTGCAACATAAACCCTGAGACAGTATTGATATTGTTCAATGGCTGAGTGTATTCCCTGTATTTATTGTTTGCCTTATTGCTTCATGGAAGTACACAAGTCATACCAGGCCACCTTTATCTTATTCTAAATGAAGCCTGTTACTAGTGCAGGAGTACATTTGCCACATAGCCATCAGCAATTCAAGAAGGGGCTGACTATTATCTTCAAGTTACATCCCGTCCTAATGTGAAAAAATATCACCATGTCTTCATCACTCCAAAATCCCAGATTTTGTTTTGGTGGAGTGGTAGTGTCCCTACCTCTGAGCCAGTATACCTGGATTCAAGCCCCAGCTGCTCCAGACACAATAACATCTCTGAGCAGGTTGATTACAAAATACCTGCCTTGATATTGATGAAAGGAAATATCCTGCCTTTGCAAACACCCCAAAAAGCTTCCCACTTAGTTCAGTATTTAAAACAGCCACAACCCATGCAAGATTAATAAATAAAACTATTCAAATGAAAGCAACATACCATAGATGCTGAAATAAAAAACAGAATGTGCTAGAGAAACTCAGCATCTGTGAACAGAGAAACAGAGTTCATGTTTTGAGTCTGATTACTGTCTTTGGAATTGAAGAAGGCAAGAACACGATGGTTTTGAATCTGTTGGCAAAGGGCAAGGACAAGTGAGTGGGCAGATGGTGCGAATCCCCAAAGCAAAAGACAAAGGAATTGATAATGGCATTCAAGGACAGATCTAGGTGCAAAATAGGTGTTAATGATCAGTGTGAATAGTAGAAAATAGGTACAAATAAGGATAAATCCATGTCTTTGAGATATCGATGTGAAACTGCCGATAATGGAAAACACTGTTGAACTGTGAAAAAAAAATCAAAAAAACCGAAGAAACTGCAGGTGCTATATATCAGAAACAAAAACAGAAATTGCAAAAAAAATTTAACAGGTCTGACAGCATTTGCAGAGAGAAATCAGAGTTAACGTTTTGAGTCCAGTATTCTGAAGAAATGTCACTGGACCTGAAACATTAACGCTGATTTCTCTCCACAAATGCTGCCAGACCTGCTGAGCTCTTCCAGAAACTTCTGTTTTCATTTGTGGAAGCATAATGGTTGCCTGACAGTCACAAATCAACCAAGTCTCTGTTCAATAGTGGGGACTACTGGAGGAGGTAGTTCGATACAAAAGGTTGTGTGGCCTTCAGGAATAATTCAAAACCTGAAATGGCAACCTAAATTTTGCTCACTACTTCTAAATAAGGCACCTTTAAGTGTTACATTTGTGGCTGCACATACTGTCGCAGGGCGAGTCAAATAGAAAGGTCCAAACAGTATAAGAAATCTACCACAAGCCTCCAGTGTAAGCTGGAGTAATCTGGCCTTCGGGGTATGAATCTCTGATTATGGAACTCTGTATAAACATGCCAGCGCTGCACAATCAGAACAACTAGCTTATTCATTCTAGCATGATGTGTGCATGTGTGCACGTGCATATGAATATCTGTTTTCAGGCGAAGTTAAGTATATTCTGACTGACTAATCCTTCATATATCTTTTCTCAAAAGGCTGCTTCTCCACTGCATACTTCAGGTCAAAATACATAAAACCTACAAGCAGTTAACATTTTTGAAAGCATATGATATATTTTTTTCCCCAAAGCGAGATGTTTGGTGTACTTCTGTTAGATCTTCCTGCATTGTCGGCACACCTGTCCTTTTATACATCTCAAACCCATATCTCTAGTTGAGCCCTTGAGGGCAATATGTTTCTGAATTCAAGACATGACTAACTCAGTGCAGCGTATATCCCAGCAAAATTCTAGCAACTGCTACAGTGAGAATTCACCTTTCAATTCTGGCAGGATTGTGCTTAGAGTAAAACAGGCCGTGATATGAAACCACCTCAATAATACAGAAAAAAGACCATTTTTCCCGTAAACCCAACAAATGAACTTTTACAAAAATCACAGTGATTCTGCTGCAAAGAAAGTATGAACATAATTCTGTTTTCTGTTTGATGTGTTAGGCACAGTCAAACAGAATTCTGAAACTATTTGCAATTGGTGGCCCAGTGGTTAGCACTGCTGCCTCACAGCACCAGGGTCCCAGGTTTGATTCCAGCCTTGGGTGACTGTCTGTGTGGAGTTTGCACATTCTCGCCATGTCTGCATGGGTTTCCTCCGGGTGCTCCAGTTTCCGACCACAGTCCAAAGATGTGCAGGTCAGGTGAATTGGCCACGCTAAATTGCCCATAGTGTTAGTTGCATTAGTCAGAGGGAATGGGTCTGGGTGGGTTATTCTTCGGAGGGTCGGTGTGGACTTGCTGGGCCTAAGGGCCTGTTTTCATACTGTCGGGAATCTAATCTAAATTGTATAAATGCCAGACTGGGTACAAACAGTCTGAGGCTATAACAAAGAATGCTGGAGAAACTCAGTAGCACCTCTTGAGAGAGAAAAACAGCGTTAACGTTTTGAGTCCAGTACGACTCTTCTTCAGAACTGAGACTGTGCTTGCTAGATTTGGAGGTGCATATTTGCAATCTCTATCTCTGTAAATATATTTACAGCAACATGTACAGATAAAGTCATAGAAATGTACAGCACAGAAACAGATCCTTTGATCCAATGTCGATCAAATATCCTAAATTAATCTCGTCCCATTTGCCAGCATTTGGCCCATATCCCTCCAAACCCTGCCTATTTATATACCCATCCAGATGCCTTTCAAATGTTGTAACTGTACCAGCCTCCACCACCTCCTCTGGCAATTCATTCCATACATGCACCATCCCCTGCATGAAAAAAGTTGCCTCTTGGGTCCCTTTTAGATCTTTCCCTCTCACCTTGAATCTATGCCCATTAGTTTTGGACTGCCCTACCTTGGGGAAAAGACATGGGCTCTTCACCCTATCTATGCTCCTCATGATTTTATAAACCTCTATACGATCACCCTTCCCTGCTGCAGGGGATAACCCCAGCCTACTCAGCCTCTCCTTGTAGCTCGTCCTGTTTCATCACCTGGTTATACACAACAGTGGATGCAATAGATGGCCATTTGAAGATAACCAATGGAACTTGCCTGGAATCCTGGCTAAAATCTACCAACATCACTAACATAAGGAATTTTAAAAAATACCTTTTTGCTATTTATGGGACCTTATGAACAAACTAGTGGCTGCATCTGCCACATCACAATGATGTCTGTGCTTAACTTCCACGGCTGTACGTTTGAACAACATCAATGCTGAAATGCGTGACTTAAAAATCAGTGGCAAGGCCAGCATTTGTTGGCCATCCCTAACTATCCCTGAACTTGGAGGCTATCGAGGCCATTGCAGGAAGCAGTTAAGAACCAGCTCTGTAACTGTGGATCTGAAGCCACATCTAGCTTAAGATGGCAGATGTCCTTCCCTGAAGTGGAATTAGAGAACGGATGGATTTTTAAACAGTAATTGATAATAATTCTAGAGTCACCATACAAAGTTTAGCTTCCAATTTCTGATTTATTAATTGAATTTTCAGTTCTACCAAGTGCTCTATTGGAATTCTGAACCTATGGCCCTAGAACATGAGCTAGTCCCTCTGGATTACTAGTGCCATGTTACTACTATGTTACCAAGGTGTCATGACCAAACTTGGCATGGTAAATATTTCCAATTGGGAGATAGCAGAACTTATTCTTTCTGTTCTCTTTGGAGGAGATATTTAAATTGCTCAATGCCTGTCAGGTTTTTTTTGGGTAGATAGGTAGTAAGGGAGAAATGAAGTTTTTCACAATGCCAAATGAATCATAGAAAGCATTCTATCTGGATGCATCATGGGTTGGTACGGCAACTACTCTACCCAGGGGTGTAAGAAGCTACAGGGAGTTGTGAATACAGCCCAGATCATCACGTAAGCAAACATTCATCTAACCTTTGGAAAAACAACTGTCATCAAAGGCCTCTCCCACTCCGGTTATAATCTCTTCCAACCTCTTCCATCAGCAAAAGATACAAAAGCTTAAACACCATGCCAACAGGTTCAGGTTCACCTTCCATCCTGCTGTTATGAGACTTCTGAATGGACCTTCAAATTTCAAATCTAACGTTGACCTTGCTTTTTGTGAATCTTCTCTGTAGCCGTAACATCTTATTCCTCACTCTGTTCAAGTAGCCTGTGGTCTTTGTATGGTATGATCTGCCTGTACTGCATGCAAAACAAAACTTTTCACTGTACTTAGGTACATGTGGCAACAATAAATCAAATCAAATCAAATGTTAGGGTCAGCTTTTGCCTTTCTTTATTCTACATACATCTGATACTGTATTTGCTTCACTCAGGTGGTGAAGTCCCAGCTCCTTATGGCCTCAGGGGTATCTTCCTCAGCCCCGATGCCTTGGCAAACATTGGTAATATTTTCAGGATAACAACCTGGAAACCCTTCTTTGCGATTGTCTGGGTGGTTGCCTCAGAGATTTCTGGGGTCTAAGATTATTTATTGAGTTTCAGTCCTTCAGTGAGAATGTTTGATGTACTTTATAGACAGATTCTTACAAAGGCCTGAACAGTAGGTTGCACATTGGCTGTTCAGTTTTAGGACCTGGGTCTGGATCCAAACCAGCCCAATATTTTGGATACCCAATCTATCCCATCGGCCTGAATGTACTAATGCTAATGATCTGTGCTGCTTCATTTTTTTAAATATTTCAGTTTTATTATTTCAGCATAACATAATCATTTAAATAAAGGAATGCATATTTCAGGACCCACAAGTTAAGGACCTTGTTCTCAACCTTCCCAGTTATGTCATCAACTTAATGTCACCTATTTGGCTACTTGGGACCTATGTGAAAGTGAGCCTCAGCATCAAGCTGACAGAAATGGTCAATGTCATATATGGAGTAGGATGTCTGAGGTGGTAGATTTGCCCAGGCTTATTTACCATTTATCTAGGATTGGAACATCATAGATGGACCACTCTGCACCCATCCATGCCATAATTAACCAAGGAAATCCCCGATGATGAAAGCAGAAAGTTAAAATGCAATGCTTTCATTCTCCAGCATTTTTTGCATTGATAAGCACAAAAACACTCCTAGCATTATTTTTAAATATCAGATTATTGCCTCTGAGCTCCTCTCCCAGAACAGCTTCTCAATTGATACATTTTCACTTTCTCTCTGATTCTCTTCCTCAGTTCGCCCTATCTTTAAATGAGAAAACCTTCTAATACAATTTGCCTCAAATTATTTCTTATCTCTGGAACCGAGAGGTGTTGACAGTGGAAGTGTTACCAACCTCATTAAAATAGGTGACATTAAGTTGATGGCATAATTAACTTGGGAAGGTTCGGGATAAGGTCCTTGCCTCGTGGGTTCTGAAATATGCATTCCTTATTTAAATGATTATGTTATGTTAAAATGATAAAACTGAAATAATTAAAATATGAAGCAGCACAGATCATTAGCAATAGTACATTCTGACCCATGGGACAGATAGGGTATCCAAAACATTAAAGTGTTTCATTATCATAAGGACTTTGTGTAGCATTCTTTTTCGTAACCACATAAAGTGCTCACTGCAACCTAGACTAACTTCCAATAACAAAATTGGCCAACATTTACAATTTAGCAAACAGCTTCAAAAAATGCTCACCAGAATTATGTTCATAAGCAAGAAACTAGAATAATAAAAAGGTTATGCAAACAATAGCAACAGAGTTTGGTTAAGAGTTATTAAGCATCCTAAGGGCTAGATACAATCTGATAGAGGAAATGTATGACGAATACACTGTGATGTTACATTTTGTACTTGCTACATGTTCAGCTGTAGCTGTGTCCTCTCGCGTACATTGTTCAGGGCTCTGTACTTGCTCCAAAACAGTGTTCATTCCGACTTAAAATACAATTGCTTTTGTCTTAATTTTATGAAGTCCCAAACCTATTTATCAAGAACAAGAACAACTGGGATTCAGATGGCATAGTCAAATGTCCCAAGATACCCCACAAAAGCATTAGCCACATTTCATACTCAGCTCGGGGATATTAGGATAGGTGACCAACTATTTGGTCAAAGAGGTAGTTTGGGTAGGTTATCTTAGAGCTGGAGAGAGAGAGACAGTATAGCATTACAAAAGTTAAAGACTTTAAAAGGCATGCTGACTTCTACAACTTACCTGTCTTTTTAGATACAGGATGACAGAAAGCATGAGCCATATTTCACGTTTTAACAAGAATGACTAATTATTATAAAGGAATACATTTTAGCTATGGATAAATAATTATGAACCATTGATATATATAACTCTATTAGTTAAAACACTAAACTCCTTATAAACCTCCCTCAACACACATGTACAGACAGACATAAATTGGAAAAAGAAACTTGTGTGTTATGGGTGGAAGTAAAGACTGGAAAAGGGGTTCCAGAGATGATTCTTGTGCTGATCAAACACTGCTTCTCAATCTTCCTTCTCCAGATACCTTCTCTTGTTTGCAGGAGGCACAGGGTGACTGGTTCACAGTTCGACCTATCAATTAATAGTCACAGCTTACAGCAACTGGAAAGGGGAAATAAACCAACGTTATGTCTCAGGTTACGGCAGAGCATAAACAGCTCCTTCAGAGGTGGATGGCTTCTGACAAAGTGTTCACATCTCCTTGGGAGCTAATCGCAGAGCCGTTGGCTGGCAGAAGGTCTTTGTCTTTGTCTTTAATAACTAGCTACTCATCCACAAACTGAGCAGCTACTTGTACCCCTTGCCTCCAGCTCATCTGCAAACTAGCAACCTGCTTGAACTAGCAACCGCGGAAACTGTATGTACAATTTTTGTCGGGTTGCTTGCTTTTTTTTACTTTTCTCATTTCAGTCCACCATCAAATATACATTATAAAATTCTGGCTGTAGGTTGCTCGCTGAACTGGAAGGTTCAGTGAGCAAACCTACATCCAGAACCTCAACCTGAGCTACAAATCTTCTCCAAACTCACATACATTATAAAAATACAATCCTTACACTGCCCATAGAGAGATTAGACCTTGGAGATCAGTGCTGAAAATCAACAAAATGCAATAAGGCTTTTGCTAAAGGTTAATAACTAAACAATTGGCATTGTTTTAATCTGATTCTCAGAGCTTAGTCATTGCAAAAACCCAGCAGTACTCATTTTCTCTGAAGTACAATAAGATCAGGAGTTCCTACCTTGCTAGGCAAGTATTCTGGGTGTTGTTGACATATTAAAGAAAGTGACTGACCCCTGTTGTTCAAACACTTGTCTTAGGCTTTGTGAGTCCTAGTCCTCAGGTAACAATTCGACTCAGCAAGACTAATCCACTACGTTCAGAGTCACAAGGAAGATCCACAGTAGGAGATCTTAAATCTCAACATGGAGTAACCTGCAAAGTAATCCGAATACCTCGAAGGGGATTGATTACACTAATTGATCCTCAAGGTATCGATGTGATGAGCAGGAAGTTCTTCCACAACTAGGCCCTAATTAGCGGCATAGAACATTTTTAAAAATTGATTTTTTCAAAATCCTAACACAATTCTGAGAATAGATCAATTACGATGTCAGACTTCCAAGTCCTGATGATTTAGACAGATGCAGTTCTAAATAGAAATTAATGATTCCAGCTTTTATTTTCTCTGTTTGAGGAAAAGTAAAAAAACAAAGTCAGACCTTACATTTGTATAACACCTATCACAACCTCAGGACATCACAAATCTCTCTAAAGACAAATGCAGTCACTGATGTAGGGGAGAAATGAGACAGGCAATTTGTGCACAGTAGGTTCCCACAAACAATAAGGTAATAATGATCAGGTTCTCAGTTTTAAATGTTGACGGCCCTGCTTAGTAACCCCTAATTGAGGTCCTTCAGTGTGCAAATGAAGCAGCAAGTTGATCCACATTTAGGCCAGTCCTCTGCCCATCCTCAGAAACATCCTCTGCAACAGACACCAGGGGGAGACATCCCAACACGACTGTCCTGTCACCACCCACGACTGACCCCGCCCCACCGTTCCTCACTGCGAACTAGTGAAATTTATCAACTTAACTTGGCTTCTCTCTCCATCTGATGAGTCTCTCCAGCATTTGCTGTTTACCTGCTAAAACGTTGTGTTGTTCCTGAGGCATCCCACACCCTAGCCTCCACACCCCTGCTCTGTAGAGGTGCTAAGCAATGGTGTAACTGTGCCCTCAGCGTTGGGAAATTTAATCCCCATTCACATATTCCACAATTTGTCTTAACCATTGTCTGCTGGCACTGCAAAACAAATTTGAGTTATTTCACTTTTGGTATTAATTGTGTGTTTCATGACAATGTCTTATCCATCAAATCACTTGCTGAAGATAGATAACATTGCATCAATACCAAGGGAATCATCATAGTCCATTTTAATATTAAATTGCATGCCATTGCTGCAGGTGGAAAGCTGTAACAAAAGGGATAATATGCCTGATGTTAACAGGTTTTATTGGGATAATTTACAGCCCAGTCAGACGCGTCACTGCGATATACCTGCAGAAAAACTGGGCAGATTTATGATTTGCCTCCATTCCTGGAGCAGCTCTGAAGCTGCCGTTCAGAGCCAACAATTCTCCATGTGGTGTGTTGGTTCCATCTGCCACAGAATGACCTGTTCTCAAATGGTGTTAATTAAATGCCTTCAGAACTGGAAAGCAGGCTGCTTATGAAGCGACTGATCATGATGTTTCATTCCACTCATGAACAGGCTCAATGCTACATCTTGAAGCAACACTCAGAAATGCCATCAGAAGCGGGCACCTTACCATTGGGAGAAAGGCCTCTTTATCACTGCCTTGACCATAGTCAAAGGTACCTAAACCTCCAACAGCAGGTGGCGACAGTGAGGGAGGCTTGAACAGTCACGCCAGGACCTACAGCAGCAGGTGGCAACAGTGAGTGAAAGCAGCAGGAACACTCCATCAGGCCCTTTCTAGAAAGAAAAGGGGTCTTTCAGTGAAGGAGGCCTCATGAGAAGTAGGAGCAGACAGACAAAGTATCCCTCAACCCAATACAAACTGCAGGTATCATTCCTTGTAAGTACTTCCTTGTTTAACCTTAGTTACCCTTCATATTTGTAATGATCAAATGCCAGTGGAATAAAGAATCCTGCTTCATGATCTTTGGACCTTTCATGTGTTCAAATCTCATGTTGCACAAGCAACAGTAACAAATTTGATTGCTCACTCCCCTGTGATGCAGGCTATTAGCCTGATAGCTTCCTCTGACTACAGACATAATACAACAAGAAAGGACTTAATATCCCCGACATATCTGAACCAGCATTTAACATCTATGGGAAGATGAATTAAAGCCATAGTTCTATTAAATAAATGACTTGCATTTACCTTTCACTGTGTAGTCAATCAGCCATTTATTGCAGGAATGACCTTCCCTCCACTTATGTCAGAAGTGGGGATATTCACTAATTATTGTACAATGCTCAGCAGCTTTCAGGACTCCAAGAAAATACAAATGTTTCAAAACCCATACTAACAGGTTTAAGAACACCTTTTCACTCGCTGTTCAGACTTATGAATGGATCTCTCATGTATCAGAATTGATCTTTCTCTGCACATTCTTTGTAGCTGTTCTATTACCTTGATATACTTATGTAAGGTATGATTAATCTGGTTAGCGTGCAAAACAATACTTTTCATTGTACACGTAACAATAAATCAAATCAAATCAAACAGACTCTGAAGCAGTCCTGGTCCAAAGCAACAAGACCTGGACAATATCCAAACTTGAGTTGAAAAGTGGCAAGTAACATTCACGCCACATAAATGCCAGGCAATGACCATCTTGAATAAGAGACACCACTCCTTGACATTCAATGGCATTACCATCACTGAATTCCCCCATATTAACATCCTTCAGGTCACCATTGACCAGAGACTCCATTGGACTTGGCATATAAATACTGTGGCCACAAGAGCAGATCAGCGATGAGGAATATTGTTGCAAATAATTCACCTCTTGACTCCCCAGAGCTTGTCCACCAACTAAAAGGTACACGTCAGGATTGTAATGGAATAATCCCCACTTGCCTGGATAGGTGCAGCTCCAACAATACTCAAGAAGCTTGACACCATCCAGGACAAGATAGCCGCTTGATTGACAACACATCCACAATCAGCAGTCCCTCCACCACCGACAGTAGAAATTCACCAAGAATCCTGAGACAGCACCTTCCAAACCCAGAACCACTTCCATCCAGAAGGACAAGGGCAGCAAATACATGGGAACACCAATACCTTCAAGTTCTCCTCCAAGTCACTCACTATCCTGACTTGGAAATATATTGCTGTTCCTTCACTGTTGCTGGGTCAAAATCCTGGAACTACCTCCTGAATGGCATTGTGGGTCTATCTACAGCAAATGAACCGCAGCAGTTGAAGGAGGCAGTTTAGCACCACCTTCGCAAGGACGACGAGAGACCGGCATTAAAAACTTGCTCAGCCTGAGACACCCACATCCCTCAAGTGAATAGAAAAACATGACAATGCTGTAGGAAGCTATTGCATCAATTGTTGTATCCGGAACTATGTTCACTTATGCCATTCAACAATTATTTGATTAGATTTATTTAAAATCTACCTGCTCCTGGGAAATTAGTTCTGCAATTAAGTTATTTGCAGTGTATGAAATTGATTATTTTTCTGGTATTCACAAGATAGCAAGAAAGGAAATAACAAGGCAGTGCATTTATATAGCAGCTTTCCTGTCTTCCAGACATCACAGTTAATCACTTGTGATGCGTGGTTACTGCTGTAATCTAGCAAACACGGCAGCTAAACGGGGACATATAACCTTTTACATCCAGCCAAGCAAACACACAGCACTTTACCTGAATATTCTATCTAAATGACAGTACTATCTCGATAAAAGTGACTTCTTAAGCCCTGAAGGGGAGTTTGAACCTAAAATATTTGACTCAGAGACAGAAGCGCTAGTACAGGCCAGTCTACTGCTTTGCTTCTGCATTGTACTTTACTCAAAGCCTCATACAGGAGCAGAAATATGAATAGAAGTGAATAAACCTCAGAAGCCAGGTCCTTAGTGGTTTCTTTGCAAGCAATGTAGGGGGAGGTATTGAGGAGAAGTGAACGGTATTGTCAGGTATGGAAAGCAGGAGGGTGAGAAGACTGAAATTCTGGATTGGAAAGGAGACATTTAAGACAGAAGGTGCGGAACATTTTTTAAAGTCCCACTGAAACAACAAGTAGAATAATCCCAGGTGGGTTCATTAAGACTCAGACACTGGACTGATCAGAGAGACAGCAGCTTGTCAGATCAAGAAGATTCAAAGTTTGGTACTTGGGAAAGAGAAAAGCAAACAGGTGAAAGGGCCTTTGTCACCTGAACAAGGATTGGATATTACCTGCTGGAGTGTGTTTTGGCAGGGGACACAGAGAGGGTGTAACCTTTAATATTCTCTGCAGATTTGTATATACACGTTGGTGTAATCTACTCTTATTCTACAGGCAATGGTATGCTCGTGGTAAGTTGCAGGATTTTGCACTTGGAGACTTTGACTAACATTCAGAAGACGGGAGAGGAACTCTCACCACAACGGTCAATTAGATTCAATTAATTAATAAATCTGCAATAAATGTTAGGCTCATCAATGGAACTACTTCCAGATTCTTACAAAAATCCATCTAGTTCACTCTTCGAATGATACAATCTTGCAGTATAGAAGTAGTCCTTTAGCCCATCGAGTCTGTAACGCCAAAATTACTATATCTACGCTAGTCCCATTTTCATAGTATCCCCACATAGTGGAAGCAGGCCATTCAACCCATCAAGTCCACATTAACCCCATCCCTGTAACACGAGATTTCCCATAGCTAACCCACTTAGCCTGCACATTTCTGGACACAATGGGGAATTTAGCATGGCCAATCCACCCAACCTGCACACCTTTGGGCTGTGGGAGGAAAGCGGAGCACCTGGAGGAAACCCACAAAGACTTGGGAAAAATGTGCAAACTCCACACAGATGGAGGCTGGCGCTTTGAGGCAGCAGTGCTAACCACTGAGCCACCATGCCAATCCCAGCCTAAAGCCTTGAATGTTATGACATTTTAAGTGGTTATCCAGATACCTTTACAAGGTTGTGAGGAATTCTGCTTCAACTACCCTCTCAGACAGTGCATTCTAGGTCCCCACCACCTGTAGCGTGAACAAAAAAGTTTTCCTCAAATCTACTTTAAATTTCCTGACTTCCATTCTAAAAATGTGTTCTCTCGTTAAATGAAGGA
Organism: Chiloscyllium plagiosum; assembly: GCF_004010195.1. Taxonomy (NCBI): domain Eukaryota; kingdom Metazoa; phylum Chordata; class Chondrichthyes; order Orectolobiformes; family Hemiscylliidae; genus Chiloscyllium; species Chiloscyllium plagiosum. The sequence continues at coordinate 9,865,297 of NC_057730.1, forward strand.
AAGAGAATATTTCATTCAGGAACGGAAATCTGCTCATCAGCCCTGGTCTAGACTCACAGTCCTGAGCTTCACAAAAGCAATAAATTCTGGCCTTGGCGGTGGTGCGCACACTCAAAGAATGAATTCAAAAAATACATGTATCCATGATACAGCCAAAGCTGCAGGAGCCAATGTACACAATGTTAACTGGAATACATTGGAAGTTGGAAAACTTTGACGGGCAATCCAATGCATGGTTCCGGATTAAACATTCATTCTATGTAATATGTTTGGAACTGATTGATTGGTATACACGTTTTTAATGGAGACTGTCCATCTATGATTTTGATATAATTGGCCATATTACCATTTGAGTCCAGCAGTGATGCTACAGCATTAATCATCACTGGGCTTTTATCCTGTTGTGAAAATGTGTCTCATTACAGTTTGCAATAGCACATTCACCACAAGAGTTCGAAAGTCACCTCGTTATGAACACTTCATCTCTTTCAATGGATCACCTATTTGGACTATTGATTCATTAATGCAGTTTCACATATTAACTCCACTCAGAACTGTGAAAAGAAACAGGATTGAATAAGTTACTGTTGACTGGGGGACTCACTCTCTCCAAGGTTTCTCCAAACACCTCTGAGGGAGTTAACTGATGCAATAGTGTTGTTTCCCCAGAGCTGGCTGCTAAATGGCTCATTTTTCTGAGGGGTGTCTTGACATTGGGTTTTGGAGCTGCTCTGTCAGGGGGATTCTCACAGTTGAGTCCAATTCCAGTCTCCAACTCCGTCTGCCTTCTGGATCCAAGCTGTGGGAATATTGTGTAATAACATCTTTCGAACTGGGAGCTCTTGGGACCACTTAGTGTGGTTTAACCTCTATTGCCTTGCCTGCTGAGATCAGCCCAATTCAACTCAAGCCTTCCCTCTCTGTGAAGCTCACTTTTAAAGAGCATTAAGGGATTACAATATGCCCCTTGAGTACGATTCATAACTCAATAAGGCTGGGGCTGTTTTCTCTGGAGCGTCGGAGGCTGAGGGGTGACCTTATAAAGGTTTATAAAATTATGAAGGGCATGGATAGGATAAATAAACAAGGTCTTTTCCCTCGGGTGGGCAAGTTCAGAACTAGAGGGTGTAGGTTTAGGATGAGAGGAGAAATATTTAAAAGGGTCCTAAGGAAAGACATTTTCATACAAAGGGTGGTGAGTGTATGGAATGGGCTGCCAGAGGAAGTGGTGGAGGCTGGTACAATTACAACATTTCAAAGGCAATTGGATGGGTATACGAATAGGAAGGGTTTAGAGGGATATGGGCCAAGTGCTGGCAAATGGGATTTGATTGATTTCGGATATCTGGTCGGCATGGAAGAGTTGGACTGAAAGGTCTGTTTCTGTGCTGTTCATCTCAATGATGCTAATAAGATCAGGGCTACCTGTGGTGCAGTGGTAATGTCCCTGCCTCTGGACCAGGAGGTCCAGCTTCAAGTCCCACCTGCTTCAGTAGTGCGCAAGAACATCACTGAGCAGGTTGATTAGAAAATTGGTTGAAATAAAATAAGATCAGGACTGATCTTCCCCACTTTCCTGCCCCATTGGCCATATCACTAGATTCCTCCCTTAATGTCCTGTGCTCTGCCAATCCAAGTCTTGAATATAGACAAGTATTGAGTATTTAGAGTCCTCTAAGGGAGGGGAGTTCCAATGATTCACAAGCTTCCAAACAAAGAAATGAGATCTTATCTCAGTCAATCACATCTCACATTTGTACAATACCTTTAACTAGATCAAAGGTAAAAATCACACAACACCAGGTTATAGTCCCACAGGTTTATTTGAAAGCACTAGCTTTCGGAGCACTGCTCCTTCATCAGGTAGCTGTGGAACAGGATCATAAGACACAGAATACCTGATGAAGGAGCAGCACTGCAAAAGCCAGTGCTTCCAAATAAATCTGTTAGACTATAACCTGGTGTTGTGTGATGTTCAACATTGGTGAAGTTGTTCAAATTGGGAATGCTCAAGGTGACAGGATTGGAAGAGACAACGTCTCAGAGGATTGGATGGCTGGAGGAGATTACAGAGATAGGGAGGGGGCAATCTTGATTTGTCACTTATTTACACAGAATCTGCCTGACCTAGCATTTTCAAGCTGAACGTTCTGATTTCCAACATCTTCAGTAGTTTGCTTTTCACTCAGACCAGGTGAACTGACAATCATAAAGGTCACAGATCAGTGTCACACATCAGTGTGTACTAAGCCTCGGAACCCATTCTGATCCTATAAGCTTCACTGTGTAAGCAAGGAAAATAACTAATAAGGACAGTAGACACAATAGAGCGGCCGGTCTCAGTCTGGAGTACATTGGGAGTTAATCTGTGGAGACTGCATGGTTTGTATGTATGTGACTCAGTCCACCTTTCCATTGTTGGTTTCACTTTCTCTCCTGCTATCAGGGGATATTCAAGAGTGCAATCGTACAATGCTGCTTCTGCTGAACTGCTGCAATGACATTACTGCAGCATAATGGTTGAACTACCTCCAGAACACGGTAGGCAATGCAATCAGTCGTCGTCGTCTTTTATTACCAGTTAGGTTTTCATTCGGGCTTTTGAATGGGTGTGAGGTGACCAGAGAGATGTAATAAATAAAATAACAACAGAAAGTGTGACATCCTGTGCAGCTAGGCACATTGATGAAACCTTTATGAATGACGGTGTCTCCAAGCTGGAGACCTTGATATCTTGAGGATAATTAACAACAGTGTGAAACTATTTGCTATTAATGAGGAACAAAGCACTGCTGACTCTCTGCAAATTGTCTCAAAACCCTTTCTGAGAAGTTGTCTGATCAATGCTCCCTCATTAAAAGCTGTGTTTAAGTCAGTAATGGGCTGGCAAATGATATTGATTTTGATGGAGGATTCTAAAGGGTCCTTTGCTTACATCCCCAATTGGTTCCCAACATTCCTTAATGACTTCATTGATTTACTGTCTTCAAGTAGTTGCTTCATGGTTGTGGCCACTGAATATGGGGCCTTTGTTAGCCAGCCAACATGGCGGCCTCATTTCCTCACAATGCTGAAAAGCTGCAAAAACAAAATCAACACATTGAAACATTTCTAATAACGAACTCGACTTGGAAAAGATAAGCGCTGCTGCTATTATTGTTAGCAATAGCTCAGCCAATCGCTCCAGACTCCCGGCTAATGAAGAGACAAACTGCAGCATTCTCTCAGTCAGAAAGGGTATTGACAGGAGGCTGAACAGACAGAAGACTAATTGAGAACTGCAGAGTTTGCCAATCTGTTCTTAGTGTGGCAGGATGCGGCTTTAATGGCCACTGAGAAATTGTGCCAAGGTATTTATTTTTGTCGATCGTTGCCAGTGAAATATTGTTTAGTTCAGTAACTTCCTTGTGCAATGTGCGTAGGAAGTCAGAGAAAAGTCAGCATCTGCGAAGAGAAATCAAAGTTAACGTTTCAGGTCAGGTGACCCTTCCTCAAAACCGGACCCAAAATATTCACTTTGATTTCTCTTCAAAGATGCCGCCAGACCTGCTGAGCTTTTCCAGCAATTTCTGTTTTTGTTTCTGACTTACAACAGTTCTTTCAGTTTTTATTTGGATGAATCATATCCTCCAGTAAGGGGTCAAGGAAGTCCAGGACAAGGAGGCATAATGTTAAAATTTGAGGCAGATCATTCAGGGCTTACATCAGGAAACAATTCTTCACACAAAAGAGGAAATGAAAATCTTGAAGGTTCTCACCAAAAATACCGAGGCTGTAAATCAACTGAAACGGCAAAAACCGAGATTGGTACGGTTTTTGATAGGCAAGGTTATAGACTGGTAACCAGGAGAAAGTGAGGTCTGCAGGTGCTGGAGATCAGAGTCTAAAAGTGTGGTGCTGGAAAAGCACAGCCGGTCAGGCAGCACTGGAGGAGCAGGACAGTCGATGTTTTGAGCATAAACTCTTCATCAGAAATGGAGGGGGAGGGGTAAGGGGGCTTAGAGATAAATGGGA
>NC_057730.1:9872308-9935849 GCF_004010195.1 Chiloscyllium plagiosum
ACCCATCCTCCCATCCTGGCACTTTCCCCTGCCACCGCAGGAACTGTAAAACCTGTGCCCACACCTCCTCCCTCACCTCTATCCAAGGCCCTAAAGGAGCCTTCCACATCCATCAAAGTTTTACTTGCACATCCACTAATATCATTTATTGTATCCGTTGCTCCCGATGCGGTCTCCTCTACATTGGGGAGACTGGGTGCCTCCTAGCAGAGCGCTTTAGGAAACATCTCCAGGATACCCGCACCAATCAACCACACCCGCCCCTGGTTGGAGGAGCTACCAATAAAATCCGGTAAAAAATGAAATAAAACTATAAAAGATCAAATGAATATCACTCACTGCAATTACAAGATCCCATGTTATTCAGCAAGCATTTAAAACTATCTCTTGAACTCAATCTAAAATACAATAGTTTTCACTGCGGCCTTTTGCAGTTTTGCTGCATGAATGTGGCCAATTTTCATCAAGTAAGATTACTTTTTTATTCATTTGTGGGAACTGGGTTCACTGACCAGCATTTATTGTCCATTTCCAAGTGTCCTTACGAAGATGGCGCTGGGCAACCTTCTTGATTCACTGCAATCCTTATTCACTGCATAGATACCCACACAGTGCTATTCAGGAGGGAATAAGACAGACATAGATTTGGTAGATAGAGGTAAAATATTTCCTTTGTTGGATGGGCTCCAGAACAAAGAGGTATAACATTAACTATTGAGCTAGATCCTTCAGGGATCATATCAGGGAAAGAAAAATCACACAAGGAATAGAAATCATGAAATTTCTTCCCAAGTTGAAACACTAATAATACTGTGAGGGAGGGTCTCCCAGGATTTTGATCCAGTGAAAATGAGAGAATGCTGACCTAATTCCAAACCGGGATGTTGAGTGGAAACCTGTGAACGATTCATGGTTTTCCTGTGCTCCTGTTACTGAATTCCTTCCAGGCTGGTACAGATCATGACATAGAGAGACCCTGTCTAGGAAGCCTTGGTGAGTTTCAAAGTTAAAAATCACACAACACCAGGTTATAGTCCAACAGGTTTAATTGGACTATAACCTGGTGTTGTGTGATTTTTAACTTTGTACACCCCAGTCCAACACCGGCACCTCCGAATTGCTGAGTTTCAGCAGTGTATTTTTAAAAAGCATGTAGTAAATTAACAGTGGAGGGTGCAAATGTTTAGGACGGTGGATGGGACAATGATCAAATGGATTGCTTTGTCCTTTATAGTACTGAGCTTCCTGAGTGACATTGGAGCTGAAACCAACCAGGCAATAAAGAGTATTCCATGACACTCCTAACCTGTGCCTTGTGCAGTCAGGAGTTGAGTTACTTGTCACAGAAGTTCCAGCCTCTGACCAGCCCTATTTCATCAAGCTTTTCCTGTAGTGTTTTTTCCAGCCAGTGGATCATGGTTGATCTGTGTCTCAATTTCACTTCCCCACATTTGTTGTAAATTCTTTTGGGCTACTCTAAAGTGCCACCTACACCACCACGATGGAGTGACAGTCTACTTCATGATAAATCTATAATAAGTGACAACAATCAATGATGGTCATCATTAGATTCTTAACTCCTGGTATCTTCCAGGTATTTCAGGAATAATCTGAGTTCCATATCATCCTGTCCTGGGAAATGAGTTTCTTGACCTTCAGTTCCAATGGATGGTATTTGTACCCATTCACAGCTTCCAACACAACAAACCCAACAGAAGTATAATTGGAGAATGATATAAAATGGGCTTTCTGCCTCACTATTATCCATTTTGCACTATCACAGACAATGTTAAAATTACCCTATTACCTTTTAGGGATTGGAAATTCAGCGTATGTTACTGAGCACACCCTGAGTGAGTCCCTTGCGATTTCTGCAGCTGAATGCAAGGAGAACAGGTTTTGTCTCCGGGGATTTCTGTCAGTCAGTCTCCAAGTCAACTCACACTGAGAAGGTCATTAAGTGATGATTGCCCTCCCAAATTCCATTCTAATTTACCTACAAGTGATAGTTTCATCCATTGGAGTCTCATTTCATGCACTGTTACTGCATAATTTGCCATTTGCTTCCCCCCTTCACTACACCCACACAGGGCTTCTGTCAAAAGGAAGAGTCACTGTTCAGCTTTATATCATGAAGGACACAGATTCGACTGCCCTTTAACCTCCTGGCTGAAGCACTATCAACTGCATAACTTAGATCCTGTTGTTCAAATTCCAGGCAGAATGGACAATGGAACACAAAAAATGCAGTGTCATGTTTCATTTGGACTTAACCCACTCGCTTAGCTTTCTTAGGTGTCAAGGTTAATATGGGGAATGTTCTCATGAATTCAATTCAATTGAGAGGGTGTCACATTTTATCGTGCCAAATTCTTGGGATTCTCACAGTCTAATTACTGGGCATCTTGATTGAAAGGTGGACTGGGAAGGACTGAGAGAATAGGTGTTGTGCAGATGATTTTCAAGTACCTACAAAAAGCATGGAGAGAGTAGCTGATGTGAACATTTCGTACACTTCTGTAATCTCTTTTAGATTAAACAGTAAAACAGCAGTCTGTTGCAAAGGCATTGCAATTCTTAAAACCAATGCACAGGCAGTCCTTTTACAGGGCAGGATGACACAGAACTCAGATTATACCCACGATACCTGGAACACCTCGAAGATGCCAGAATTAAGAATCTACTGGTGATCATCATTGACCATTCTGGCTCACTAATGTTCTTCAGGGAAGGAAAGGTACCATCCTGACCTGGTCTGGCTGATATGTGACTCCAGACCCACAGCTATGTGGCTGACTCACAACTACCCTCTGAAATGGCCTGGCCATCCACTCAGTTGTATCAATCACAGCAAAGTTTCAACAAAGAAATGAAACTGGACGAACCATCTAGAATCGATTAAGACATTGAAACAACAGCAGAACCAGGCCTGTGGATCCTGCAAAGCCCTCTTTATTAACATGTGGCGGCTACTGTCAAAATTGGGAGAGCTGTCTCACAGACCAGTCAAGCAACAACCTGACATAGTCATTCTCACAGAATCATATCTTACAAACCATGTCCCAGACACCACCAACACCATCCCTGGATCTGTCCTGTGCCACCGGCAGGACAGACTCAGTGGCAGCACAGTGGCATACAGTAAGGAAAGAGTTGCCCTCAGAGTTTTCAACATTCATGCCAAACCCATGAATTCTTGTGGTTTCAGGTTAAATATGGGCAAGGAAACCTCCTGGTGATTACCACATACCATCCTCCCTCAGCTGATGAATCAATGCTCCTCCATGTTGAACAACATTTGGAGAAAGCACTGAGGGTAGTAAAGGTTGAAGAATGTACTCTGGGTGGGGGATTTCAATGTCCACCACCAAGAGGGGCTCAGCAGCAACACTACAGATCAAGCTGGTCAGGTTCTAAAGGATATATCTTCTAGGCCGGCTCTGTGGCAGGTTGTAAAGAACCAACAACAGGAAAAAAACATACTTGATCTCACCCTTACCAATCTGCCAGCTGCAGATGCATCTGTCCGTGACAGTATTAGTAAGAGTAACCACCACACAGTCCTTGTGGAGGCAAAGTCTTGCCTTCTCTTTGAGAATCCCTTCCATTGTGCTGTGTGGCACTATCATCTTGCTAATTGGGACAGACTTCAAACATATTTTGCATCTCAAGACTGAGCATCCATGAGGCATTGTGGGCCATCAACAGCAGCAGAATTGTACTCCAGCACAATCTGCAACCTCATGGCCCAGCAAATCCCCCACTCAACCATTTCCATCAAGCCGGGGATCAACCCTGGTTCAATGGATAGTGCTAAGAGCATCAGGCATACGTGGTGAAGCTGCCAAACAGAAATAATTGCATGCCAAGCAGCGTAAACAGCAAATGATTCATAGAGCTAAGGAATCCCACCACTGATGAATACTTCCCACTTGCCTGGATAAGAGTAGCTCCATCAACACTTTAGAAGCTTAACACCATCCAGGACAAGGCAACCCACCCGATTGGCAGCACATTCACAAGCATCCACTCCCTCCATCACTGACGCTCAGTAGCAGCTGTGTGTACTATCTGCAAGATACTCCTCAGAAATTCACCAGACATCCTTAGACAGCACCTTTCAAACCCACTTCCAGCCAGGACAAGAACAACAGATACATAAGAATACCACTACCTGGAAGTTCCTCTCCGAGCTATTCACCATCCTAACTTGGAAATATATCATTGTTCCTTCACTGTCACTGGGTCAAAATCCTGAAAATCCCTCCCTAAGGGCATTGTGGGTTAACCTAGAGCATTTGGACTGCAGCAGTTTAAGAAGGCAGCTCACCCCCATCTTCTCAAGGGCAACTAGGGATGGGCAACAAATGATGGCCAGTCAATGGTGCCCATATCCCATGAATGAATAAAAGAATGAGTTTTAAAGAATGGTGTATTCTGTGTGCACTGTTGTTTCGAATGTGCTCTTTCTGTGTGTGACTGGTATGTTTGGTGAGAGCGACCAGGGACATGGCAAGTGTTGGACAACAAAGGACCAAAGTTCTTCTGTCATCCCAGCAACAACTGATGCAACAAAAAAAAACTATGTGTATTGATATAGTGCTTTTCTCAACCTCAGGAATTCCTCCAAGCCAAAATCACTTTAACAGCCAAAGAAGCACTCCTTAAACATAGCCACTGTTGCACTGTTGAACTAGTCAATCCAGCACACTCTCACAAAAGATAAATTTGACTTATTTCTCCCCAGAAGTGAGCTTGCCATTCTTCACTGGTAGCTCCTTGATCTATGATACATCATTCCAGTTTATGGGGTCCACAGATGCAGTCATTTTTTTTTAATATCATGATTTTTTTCATAGTTACTGACTAAGTAACTTAAGGAGTGAAGTTGTTTGTTTATAAACTCTAGCTTTTGCTTACATTGCATTAAATAATTATTTTGTCCTGTGCATGATATAGGATTTAAAAGTGTTGGTGGGCTTCCTTCTTAAAAAGCTGCATTCCTTGTCACAAAGACAGGCTGACAGTGCTGTTAGTGAGGGAATCCCAGAGCTTTGACATAGCAATGATAATAGAACAGTGACATATTTCCAAGCCCATCTCCCAAGCAGTTTGCCTGTATTGTAATGTGATACTTATTAATGGGGTGAATGTCATTTTTAGCCTCTCTCCTGATAACAGGGGACGCAATGAATCCACTTAGCAATCTGCAAATAGAAGCTCAGCATAATGTAGTCGTGGGTCTTGTTGCATTGCAATTGGAGCACTGTCTGCATAATTCTGGTCATTATGTTATAGAAAGGTGCAAGCAAATCAAACAATCAGAAAGATGATCACAGAGCTGTGGGCCTGTCTGTCTGTCTTTTCTTCCATCCTCCTTTCTGATTGGGTTGTGGACTTACACTGTTGGGCAAAGTACTGCAATGCTTTGCCATTCCTTTCTGCAGGAATGGCTGATCAGGAAAATCGGCTAGCCTTACTGCCCACCACCAGGCATACGGGAAGGACTTACAGACCTTGATCAACCGTTTGGTCTCTTGGTTAACAAGTAGGACTCAAACTCGGAGTTTCATCTGACCTAAAGGTTGCCTCACCTTAACCTCTGCATGTGCTAAAGATATAAGGCCATTACTAGAATGATCAGGAAAAACTTGGCTCTGTTCTCTGGAAAAAAGGACCGTGAAGGTAACCAAATCAAGGTCCTTAGAATTGTGAAGGAGTTTGATGGAAAGAAGACGTTTCCACCTATTGGGAAAACAAAAATTATTTGCTGTAAGATACTCACCAATAAATCCAATAGGGAATTTAAGAGAAATATTTTCACTCAGAAAATGGAGAGGATATGGAACACACTACCACACAGAGTAATTAAGACAAATAGTGTTGATCAACTTAGGGGCAACGAGATAAAGTGAGAGAAAGTGTTGAAGTATGTGGGGATACCGTTGGATAGAGAAGTCGTGCTGAATGATTTTCCTGAGCTATAGATTCTATGTAATTCTCTATAATTTACAAAACATTTGAATATGATTGGTAATTTTGTTTGTTTCAGATAACATGACAGAGACAGGAGCTGAGAGACATCAGTTATTGCCAATCAACATTACACGATATATGGATCATTGTGAACTTGTTAACAGAGTTCCACATTAAACCATTTACTCTTCATTTCTGTTACAAACTTCCTATCAGAGATATTCCGTTTGACTGAGAATATAAGTGCAGTGGCTTTACTGAAACCCTCTGAGTGTACTGATTTTTTGACAACTTGAGTATAGGCATGGAATCATTGAACATTTACAACAGAAGAGGAGGCCATTCAGCCCATTGTGTATATGTCAGTTAAAGTCAAATTCGGAATTGAAAAGTGTGGCGCTGAAAAGCACAGCAGATCAGGCAGCATCCATGGAGTAGGAAAATCGACATTTCAGGCATAAGTCCGAAAAAGCAACTCTCCTGCTCCTCAGATGCTGCCTGACCTGCTGTGCTTTTCCAGCGCCACACTTTTCAATTCCGATCTCCAGCACCTGCGATCCACACTTTCTCCTATGTCAGTTATAGAGTCATAAAGATGTACAGCATGGAAACAGACCCTTCGGTCCAACCCGTCCATACCGACCAGATATCCCAACCCCATCTAATCCCACCTGCCAGCACCCGGCCCATATACCTCTAAACCCTTCCTATTCATATACCCATCCAGATGCCTCTTAAATGTTGCAATTGTACCAGCCTCCACCACATCCTCTGGCAGCTCATTCCATACACGCACCACCCTCTGTGTGAAAAAGTTGCCCCTTAGGTCTCTTTTATATCTTTCCCCTCTCACCCTAAACCTATGCCCTCTAGTTCTGGACTCCCCCATCCCAGGGAAAAGACTTTGTCTATTTATCTTATCCATGCCCTTCATAATTTTGTAAACCTTTATAAGGTCACCCCTCAGCCTCTCATTATCCTATCTAACTGCGAACCCACTTTCAAGGAGCTATGAACCTGCACTCCAAAGTCTCTTTGTTCAGCAACACTCCCTAGGACTTATACCATTAAGTGTATAAGTCCTGCTAAGATTTGCTTAAAGAAGAGCAACTAGTCTAAGCCCAGCTTCCTGCACTAGATCCATGCTCATGCAGGTTATGCCTCTTCAAATTAACATACAAGTACCTTTAAAGTGTGATTTGTTTCAACCATCTTTACAAACAGTGAGCTTCAGGACCCTGCCATTTTCTGTGTGACAAAATGTCTCCACCATTCCCTCTAATCCTATGTCCAATTACTTTAAGCGTATGCCCTGAGAGTTATAACCCTTATTCTAAGATGAATATTTACTCTACTAGCTCCTCATAATTTTGTACATCACAAGTGACCTTCCTGTATTCCATAGAAAGCAATCACAGCCTATCCAACCTTTGGAAAAATTGGGAAAAGGTGGGTGACAGTAGGATTGCTTTGATTGCATGTTATGAACAAACAGGAGGCTGGAAGAACACAACAAGCCAGGTAGCATCAGGAAGTGGAGAAGTCAACATTTTGGGTGTAACCCTTCTTCAGGACTGGAGGTGGGGGTGGGGGGGCTATAGATAAAGAGAGGAGCAGGGAAGTAGTTGGGGTGGGGAGAGTGACAGAATGGTAAGGTAGTGATAGATGGACACAGGTGGTGGTGCAATCTGTTTGGTCGATGGGAGGGATGAATCTGATTGGTAGCTGGAAGGAAGGGTCGGTAGGTGGAATGCAAGGGAGGAGGCAGGGGTGGGAAGGGAGTCCGGGGAAGGGTGGGAAGGTTATTTGAAATTGGAGAACTCAGTGTTGAGTCCCAGGTGGAAGATGAGATGTTGTAGCAGTACTGTAATGTTAGTGTGGATCTCCTCCATGCTGGTATTTTCATGAAAACCTTAAAGGATTTACCATTTGCTACAGATATCCACCAATATTTACAATGTAACAGGATGTAGGCTGCATGTCATGACACCAAAAGTCCTGGTCAAAATGCAGCTTGTTGGGTGAATTTTGACATCTAAATTAGCAAGTAAGGGATCTGCAGCAAAGGATTGATATGGAATCAAAACACAGAGCAGCCACAATTCCATTGAATGGCAGATAGGCCTGGATACCACATTGCTGCTAGTGATTGGGATTGATTGGGCACAATCCTCCTCCCACTGCAATTTTCCAGAGAATTATTTCTCTTTTTATGGGAGATCTTGCTATACTTCCTGTCAAGAGCTCTTTTGCTGTAGTTTGTGGAGACCCTGTATAAACAGACCCTGCTTGCTGCACAAAATAGTTGTTGTGATTCCTGCCTCTATCTCACTAGCTAGTACAGTGGTGTCAATATTCACTTTGTAAAATTTAACTAACTCTTTAATGTTTGGATGTATCAGTGCTGCATTAGGTAGTACACTCACCCTTAACAAATCCCTGGGTTTTATTATCTAGTTCTCACTGTGCTCTACCACTCCATTGCTTTTGCAGACACATTCTATCTGAGTGCATAACAGCTTGGCACAGCAACTGCTTGCCCAGGACTGTAAGAAACTACAGAAGATGTGTCACAGCCCAGGCGATCACAGAAGCCAATCTCCCATTCATGGATTCCAGTTACACTTCTCAATGCTGCAGAAAAGCTGCCAATATCATCAAAGACCCCTGCTTATACTCTCTTCTAAACTCTTCCATCGGGCAGAAGATGCAGAAGCTTGAACACACGCCCCAACAGGTTCAAGACTCTGCTGTTATTCAACTGCTGAAAGCACTTCTCCAATTTCAATATTGATCTTACTAATGTGGATCTCGCTTTGCGCACCTCCTGTGTAACTTTGTACACCTCGCTCTGTCTAAGCACACTTTGATTTGTATATCCTTGTTTGCCATGGTCTGCCTGTACTGATTTCAAAACAAAGCTTTTCACTGTACTTAGGTACATGTGACAACAATAAATCAAATCAAATCAAGTCAATTGAATAAAAAAAATGAAAGTGGTGTTTCACCATGCTATTGTGAAGCTGTTCTCAGACTTGCCATAATGTGATCTGCTTAGATCTTGGTCACTCCCGTTTTGGTCTCCACTCCTTCTCTCTGAAGTAATACATTTTTTTCTATTCTGCATTGACAACAGTGATTATTGTTGGATTGTAATGAGCCTCCATGTAATGCTGCCTTCCCTTTCAAAACCAGATAATGTGATGAAATGGCCATTTTGATTTATTGATGACATCAAGGATAACCAATAGGCAGACATTCTGCTATGTGGGGTGAAGGTAATGTCATGGACCTTGAGAACAAAGCTCAAGCTGTTCAGGAAATGTTGACGTTTATTACAAAGTCCAGGCAGATCCTAGCCCTGGTCACCACCCTCTGCATGGAGAGTTAGTCACAGCTATAAGGTAGCAGGAATGGTGTTTACAATGGATCTCAATATCCTGAGGCTGGAATGAGGTGACTGAGGGGCAGAGTGTTGGTGAGGAGACACAGAGACATGGAGAAAAAGACAGAATCATTGCTGCACATTAATGTCCCCTACAATTGGGAAGCATGATCTGTTTCTAATGGAATTTAAAATAAGTGAATTTCATGAGCCAAATCACATTGAACATCATGCATTGCATACTAATTTGGAATTCGAAGTCCTCAACAATCAAGCATTTCTCACTGACCGTGCTCTGTGCAGAGTTATTCATATAGGGGATGTCACGTTTAATGAATACTATTATCTGGGTGATTTATTAAGCTGTTCTGGCAGCAGAGGGTACAGTTGAACGGAGGCCTTACACAATCAGTTGATGACTCTTTTTACCATTATGTAACTGGATAAATCCAGATGCAGGTTGGTTCAGATTTCTGGCTATCAATTATTCTGGCAATTCTGGTGAAGAATTGAAATCAGGAGAACACTCCAGTTGATCCCACAAGGGGAACAGAAGCTATAACAGCTTCAGGAACAGCAGTGATCAGTTAAAATGTGAAAGCACCCTCATTAGGATTGGTCACGAGATCCTGAGAGATTCTCCCGACTCTGCCTCTGTGACTCCTCCTGGTCTGTCTCTTTACTCAAGTTGGCAAAGGGAGAGTCTTCACTCTTTATCTGTCTTAATCATATCCTTCAGAGCCATGGAACATGAATATGAACATTGCCAATCCCAGTATCATCTCTTCATGCCTGTTTTAATGGCATGGCAATTTAATACTCATTACAGATAGGTTCTCATTCCGGATTCAGGGATATAAGAACTGTCAAGTGATGCTCAAATTAACTTATCATTTAAAAGTAAACAAATCAAGGACATGCTGTTACCTAGACAGTTTAATGCTTTCTAAAATGATTTCCAATCTCCCTTGTCATTTATTCTGCAGTAGATACATGTTTTAATGGCACACAATGGACAGCATTCATTTAAAGGAAAGACGATGGTTACAAACTAGATTGGAACTCAACATAAGATGGTGTCCAACACTCTGTTATCCTAGGGGGTCAGAAGGGATTCCGTGCTCTTTTCAAGAAACTGCATTGCTTTTGCAAATATTGGGCCAAAGCACGGACGACGCGGTTTAAAACATAGATAAGAAAGTGGAATCCAGCACAGAAGAGAACTGTAAACTCTATTTCTCAACCAGTCGCAGCATAGGAGTGTCATTAGAGAAATGGTTGCAAATATTGTGAGCACAGAACAAAGGAAGCATTGCATACCCAGAGAAAAGGCTGTGGGAAGAGGCCTAAGCAAGGTTTGCTAAAGGTGAGGCAAGGGACAAGGGAGGGACCAGTTAATTCTAGCTGTATGTGGAACTTCAAAGGCTTTTAAATAGGCTGTAGCTAAACTGGTACCACCCTCACCTCTGAGTCAAGCCTTATATTACAATAGCATGGTGTAATTGGGACCATTGTGAATCTTTGCATTCAATCAGTAGCTCGTCTAGCATTTGGCCAAGTATCATGAAATCATAACCATTATCATTCTTTCTCACAAGTGACTGCAAAGTTGCCCCGAACTGGATGGTTTTACGATCTATAAATGAGACTCAAGTGTCAAAGAATAGTAGGTGAAGGCCCTTAAACAATACTCAGTCATGCACTTGTCAAAATAATGATTTCCTACAATAAAATAAATATGCTTTTGAAACTGAATAATATAATTCCTCAACTGTTCTGCACGTAAGCTCCACTATTAAGTGTTAATTCTTTGTATTAACAAGCATATCATTTTAGATCAAATTATTATGTGATAAACAGCTATTTTTCCACATGCCTTACTTCAGACTCTGAGTTATTATTAGCCTACCTACTTTGCCTGGCCTACTCTAGTTAAACAATGATCTGTATATAAAGTAGATCAGAAATGATAGAAGTAAAATAGAAGATCTCAAACTAACAGTAATGGCACATCTCACATGCATATTATCTTGAACTGCAGAGCATTGCATTTAATTAGGCACCAAATTTTAAGCACGTACCCAAAATTTGACCACAAGGGATATCTAACAAAGACGGACTTTTGGAGTTGAGTTCAATTAAAACTGTTAATTGGAAAATTAAATTAGATTGTTTTATATTGTCAAAAATGATAAACTTCAAAGAACCATGACTTTTAAAAAGGATGTTCATAGCTGAGAGATTCATAAGTATTTAAGACAGAGATATCAGCAATATAAATGAAAAGAAAGACTTCCATTAGCATGCATAGGCATAAATAGAATATTCAACAGGAAAATGGGCCATTCTGCCCTGATGGCCCATACTGGTGGTTAAGCTGGTTGGGGATTCTAGAACTAGGGGGCATAGTCTGAGAATTAGGGCCAGACCATTCAGGAGAAAAGTTAGGAAGCTCTACTCTACACAAAGGATGGTGGATGTTTCGAACTCTCTGCCAGCAATGGCAGTGGATGCTGGACCAGTTGTTAATTTTACATCTGGGATAGATCATTTTTAAGCAAGGGCATTAAGGAAAATTGAGTTAGGCCACAGATCAGCCATGACCTAATTGAATGGTGGGACAGGCTCAAGGAGCTGAATGAAGGGCTTATACCTAATACGTCGACCCTCTTGCTCCTCGGAACCTGCCTGACCTGCTATGCTTTTCCAGCACCACACTTTTTGACTCCAGAGGCTGAACGGCCTATTCTGTTTCAATAACTGTACATATGTTTGTCTTTTTCTCTTACTCATTGGATGTGGACATTGCTGCCTGTAACAGCATTAATTTCCCATCCCTAGTTGCCCCTTAGAATGCATTAGTGAGCAACTTTCTTGAACTGCTACAGTTCACAAAGTATAAGTATATTCACATACTGATAGAGGGAGAGTCCTAGTTATCTGACCAGTGACAGCAAAGAAATGGTGAGTTTGAAGTTAGGATGGTATGTGTCTTGAGAGATTGGAACTTGTGTCGGGTGGGGGAAATCTCTATTCGGTGATAGACGTTGCTGATTTGGAAAGTGCTGCTGAAGATACCTTGACAAGTCCACTTTGGAGACATTGCTGTCACTGTGCAGAGTTGCAAGGAGTAACCAGGTAAGGTGATAGATCAGGTGACCATTAAATGGGCTGTTTTATTCCAATTGATGTCAATGTTCTTGAGTGTTGTTGGGATAGTACTTACCCAAGCAAGTTGAGAGTATTCCATTACACTCCTGGCTTGTGCTTTGTAGATGATGGGTAAGGTATGAGGAGTTCAGAGTTGAGTTAATCACTGCTGAATTCCCAGTCCTTGACCTGCTCTCGTAGCCACAGCGTATGTAAGTGCTGCAGTTAAATCTCCAGTCAATGGGGACTGGTGGAGGATTTGGTGTTGGCAATCTCATTGAATATCAAGTGGAGGTGATGGATCACTTTCTTGGTTGGAACCTTTCATGGTCTCATGACTTTATAGCGAATTCTGTATTTTTTATTCAAAAAAATGTCACCACTATTATAATGTAGGCAACACTGCATCCAATTTGCATTGAGCAACCTCCCATGAGATAAATGACTAGATCATCTGTATAGGTGGGTATCAATTGGTATCGAACAAAGGATCCTCTCTATCTACCTCTGGGTAATTATCATATCTTTCAAAGTACTGATTTGGTATTGTTGAATGAGACAGTCATGAGGAGAGCTTGCCTTTGTGTTATGTATGAGTGTATAAGCGCTAATAACAAGTTGGCAGCTCATTTTATATCTCCCGCATTTAAATTAGAACAATCCATCAGGATCATCACCTTACTTACAGACCTAAGACACTGAAAACCACAGATTGCGACTCCAACAATACATTGAAGTGTCGCAAATAAAATCCTATGTGAAAATATCATTAAAATTACCTCATTAGATTACATGAAATGTAAGAGAAAAATAATGTTCTCAACACTACAGTGCTTGTGTCATTTTCCTCCCTTAAACTCAAGGCAAGCACAATGATTTAAAACAAGTTTTAGGGGAACACTGCCACACTCTACTGTCAGCACTCACAGAAAATAGTTGAATAGATCTGTCATTGGATATTAATCAAAAACCTGAGCCATTTCCATTGACAGGAGGAGACTAAAGTTCTTGACATTATTGCTGTTGGAACTTTTTTCAAAGTTTCTTCCTGAGTTGTGAACATCGCTAGCAAGGCCCACATTTGATGCCTAGTCCGAGCAACATTTAAGAAGGTGTGGTGGTGTTGGTGGCAGTGAGTCATTTTCTTGAATTACAGCAGTCCATTTGGTGTAGCTACACCCAGAGTGCTGTTAGTATGTGAGCTGCAGATTACAGTCATACAGACATATTGATCGACAGTTGGGAGGTCATGTTGCAGCTGTACAGGGCATTGGTTAGGCCACTGTTGGAATATTGCATGCAATTCTGGTCTCCTTCCTATCAGAAAGATGTTGTGAAACTTGAAAGGGTTCAGAAAAGATTTACAAGGATGTTGCCAGGGTTGGAGGATTTGAGCTATAGGGCGAGGCTGAACAGGCTGGGGCTGTTTTCCCTGGAGTGTCGGAGGCTGAGGGGTGACCTTATAGAGGTTTACAAAATTATGAAGGGCATGAATAGGGTAAATAGGCAAAGTCTTTTCCCCGGGGTTGGGGAGTCCAGAACTAGAGGGCATAGGTTTAGGGTGAGAGGGGAAAGATATAAAAGAGACCTAAGGGACAACTTTTTCACACAGAGGGTGGTACAGGTATGGAATGAGCTGCCAGAGGAAGTGGTGGAGGCTGGTACAATTGCTACATTTAAAAGGCATTTGGATGGGTATATGAATAAGAAGGGTTTGGAGGAATATGGGCCGGGTACTGGCAGGTGGGACTAGATTGGGTTGGGATATCTGGTCGGCATGCATGGGTTGGACCCAAGGGTCTGTTTCCATGCTGTACATCTCTATGACTCTGTAACAGCACTGAAAAAGGCCCTTCAGCCTTTTGAATCTGCACCAGTCAAAATCAACCAGCGAACTTTTCTAATCTAATTTTTCAGCACTTGGCCAAAAGCCTTGGATGCCTTGCCATTACAAGCGTACATCGAATCATCATAGAATCCCTACAGTGGAAGCAGGCCATTCGGTCCATCGAGTCCACACCACCCGTCCAAAGAGCATCCCACCTGGATCCACCCCATCCCTATAACCCTGCATTTCTCATGGCCAATCCATCCTTGCCTGCACATCCCTAGACCTTATGGGCAATTTAGCATGGCCAGTCCACCTACCTACACATCTTTGTGATCGTGGAAGGAAACCCACCCAGACATGAGGAGAACATGCAAACTCCACACAGACAGTTGCCCGAGGGTGGAATTAAACCCAGGTCCCTGGTGCTGTGAGGCAGCAGTGCTAACCACTGAGCCACCATGCCGCCCTCAAATCTAAATACTTCTCAAACATTGTGAAAGTTTTGTCCTCTACCATCCAGTTCCAGATTCCCATCATCTTCTGAATAAAAAAAACTTTCCTTGCATCCCCCTAAATCTCCTGGCTCTTGCCTTAGAACTACACCCCTGAGCATTGATCCCTCCATCAAAGGGAAAAGTTCCTTGACTGTTGGTCCAGTGACAGCGAAGGAATGGTGATAACATTCCAAGTCAGGATAGTCTGTGGTTTTGAAGAAAACTTAGTGTTCCAACATACCCACTGCTCTTCATATAACGCTTCAGGAGCCATAATATGAAGGGCACATGAAAGTACTGTTAGAGCCGGCAGTACTGATGTAGGATTTAAACAGCAATAGGGTGACAGTTGACAGGGACACCCCTTGCCAGAAGATTTCCAAAATTAGAATCAAACAGATCAGTAACTAAGAAATAAATGGTAGTGCCAATGTTGTTCAACTGGCCTAAGTTACCAAAATGGCAGATTGCTGATCTGTGCTCCAAGAATGACAAAGAGGATCAGAAGACACCAAAGAAATTTCTCTTCATCCCATCAATTGTCAACAGTTGTTCCAGGTACAATGAGTGACACGACCAGTATGAACCTGCAACTTAAGCTCACACTAGAAGTTCCGTCCCAGCTTGCAGCTACGCTGGATATCATGTAACATGAAGATGGGGCCAGTTGGGGAAGCTAATCCGATTCTTCCTTGTTAGAGAGACGCTCACCAAGAAACCCACAAACTGGCATAAATTCTGTTGAGGATTATTGAGGTTGGATGGGATGGAAGTGGTGCGAGCTCATGTCCTCTTCTACCAGAATTTAGAATAGAGCTGAGGGAGAAATCAGGGGCTTTCTGCACTTTTTCTTGAAACTATGACATGGGATTGTTCACATCCGCCAAAGAAGGTGAACAGAGGCAAAAACAGAAATTGCTGAAAAAGCTCAGCACATCAGGCAACGTTTGTGGAGAGAAATCAGAGTTAAATGTTTCAGTTCTTAGGAAGAGTCACTCAACCTGAAATGTTAACTCTGAGTTCTCTCCAGAGATGCTGCCACACCTGCTGAGCTTTTCCAGCAAATTTCTGTTTTTGTTTCTGATTTACAGCATCTGCATTCTTTCGTTTCTTATTAAATAAACAGCGGTCTGGTTTACCATTTTAATGATGCACCTTTGACAATGCAGCACACTGCAGCAACAGCCTTAATTCTGCACTTATGTCACTGGAGCTGGACTTGAACTACTAACCCTTGGACCTAGAGACCACTGACCTAGCCTTAAGGCAGCATTGCCATGCAACCCAAGACTCCACAACAGGAAGAAATACGGGAACTTTGCAACTTTCACCGAATGTTTTGGAATCACTTATAAGCTGTGATTTTGAACAGACTTTTCAAATTGTGAAACATGCTCTTGTTGTGAAACTGACAATGGACTTTAAATGTCAGTAGTCCCAGGGGACTCTGTTTTTTAGACAATATAATCCCTTTAAACTTGCTTCCTCCTTGCTAGCAGCTTGAAATATAAATTCCATTTAAGTTAATCAGCTAAAATTTATTCAGGGTCGATACCATGTTTTATTACAGCACACTGGGCTTTCTTAATTTAGGTCAGTAGTAACATTACCGATATTGTGACACTATTCATTTTTGTGATATAGAATTGATTTGAAGTTAGAGTAGGAGTATATTTACATAATTTATAACTGTTAACAGTGTCTAATTTGCATAATTAATCAACATGTTATCCAAAACAATTATGTTCTTCAATTTTCCAAAAGATTGATTTTATCTTTCATGGGTTGCTTGCAGAATTCAACTCTGTAATTTGTCTGTAGTTGCATTATGTTCTAAGTGCCATATTGCTGACAACAGGACAAATGCAATCGTAAAAACACTAGGGAAGGTCTCAAGACCATCCCTGAAAAAGTCAAACGTAGCCACTGCCTCATAGGATTGTGACAGAGCAAACTCAAGAAGGCTTATTAGAGACCGCACATTGAGACACCTCATCAGTGACATGTGGGGGAGACATTCAGGTGTCGGAGGGCCTGCTCAAAATTCCAACCAACAAGTCAACCCACCCTTCAAGCACTACCTGCTCCATGCCTGGGAGAGGCTACAGAACACTCATTGGATTTGTAAGCCATCTCAGAATCCCTCGAAATGTGGAGGTGACAAGTCATCCTTGATCCTGACGGATTGCCGAAGCTTTATGTTTTTGTAAAGATGGGACTTGTAGCTTGATCTTCCAAGAATCAAATAGATATTTGCAGAATATCATTTGAAAATTAAGGTCCTCTTAACAGCTGAGCTCTGGAATTTCAGGCTGTTGATACAAGTTAATGTTAACTTTGGTTTTAAAAGCTAATGGATTATGGGAGGGAGGGCAAAGTGAGGGAGATAGATTTTGAAGGGATTGAGTTATGGCAGGCATCTACTGCAATGAGTTACACAGCAGTGAAGGTGCAAAGAAGATGAAGGTCACATTAGAGGACACCCAGTCAATCTAGCTGGCAGTCAACTAATTGAGACCATTACCTCATCCATTGAATTCAGGTCTCCCTGCTATAGGAAAGATGCTGCGAAATTTGAAAGATTTACAAGGATGGTGCCAAATTAGGCTGGGGCTGTTTTCCCTGGAGTGTCGAGGCTGAGGGGTGACCATATAGAGATTTATAAAATCATGAGGGGCATGGATAGGATAAATAGGCAAGGTTTTTTCCCTGGGGTGGGGGAGTCCAAAACTACAGGGCATAGGTTTAAGGTGAGAGGGGAAAGATTTAGAAAAGACCGAAAGGGCAAACTTTTTCATGCAGAGGGTGGTTCGTGTATGGAATGAGCTGCCAAAGGAAGTGGTGGAGGCTGGTACAATGACAGCATTTAAAAGGCATTTGGATGGGTATATAAATAGGAAGGGATATGGACCAAATGCTGTCAAATAGGACTAGATTTATTTAGGATTAGTAGTTGGTATGAATGAGTTGGACCAAAGGGTATGTATTCGTGCTGTATGATTCTAAATGGGACGAGGTTAATTTAGGATATCTGGTCAGCATGGATGAGTTGGGCTGAAAGGTCTATTTCCATGCTGTACAGCTCTATGACTCTATGTTCTTCAGCCACAAACACTGAACTCTGCTTTCCAATTACCTCCACCTTCCCTGAGCATATTTCTGCAACTGTATCGTGGCAATCCCTACTCCAATGGGAGTCTCCCACAAAATTCCTATTGCTAGTACCCCTCCAGCCCATCAACTCCTTTATTCCATCAGGTTCCATTCATTAACGAGATGGCTGGTTAAGTATTTGCAAGAGCCTGATATACTGCAACCAGCCTGGATCAGGTGTGCAACTTCTGAATTTCATACAGAGGTGACTTGGTCCTGAACTCCCGGGGTCAGGTGTGCCATCGTGGCATCAACTCAACTGTTCAAGCATCCTCCCCTCTTAACTACGCCAAACAATCCATCCACAATTGTAGACAGTGGTGACCTACCCAAGATCAAAACCTCTGCTCAAATCTTCATGCCTGTTGTGCTGAACTTTCGTGTTGCGTTGCTCATAAGAGCCTCCCATTTCGGCAACACAACTCATCTCGATGGATTCGCTTCTCCCTGTGAGCAGC
Organism: Chiloscyllium plagiosum; assembly: GCF_004010195.1. Lineage (NCBI taxonomy): Eukaryota > Metazoa > Chordata > Chondrichthyes > Orectolobiformes > Hemiscylliidae > Chiloscyllium > Chiloscyllium plagiosum. Next base: position 9,890,756 of record NC_057730.1, read on the forward strand.
GCTGCAATTGCCAAGATAGTATCCCCAGTTGGTTGTTAGATAAGTGTCAAGGCTGGAGTTGGAGAATATTAGCCATCAGACATTCTGAACATGAGCACTGCACCTCACCATCACCACTGCACCCAAAGACCTTGAGTTCCACCCACACTGCAGCACCATGAACGCATAATCCAGACTGACACACCTGGTGCTGCACTGCACAGATTCTGCCTTTGGGGTGAAACATTAATCTAAGACCCTGTCTGCCGTGTCGGATCCGATGTTGTGATGTTAAGAAGAGTGGGCAGCTTTCCCAGTGTACCGACCAGCATTTATCCACTAACCAACATCAGCAAAAACAGATGTTTCGGTTACTATTGCTGCTTTTGGAATCTTGCCATGAGCAAACTAGATGCCACACTTCCCATGTTACAGTAGTGATTACATTTCAAAAGCATGTAATTTGCCGTAAAGTGCTTTTAGATTGTTCAGCAGTTGCAAAAGATGCAAGATAAATGCAGGGCTACCTTCCTTTTGCTCTGTCCACCACAGCATCTGTGTTATGAGTTGAGCCAAGTTATGAGCTGCACTAACCACTATTGTCACATGCTGTAGAGACTCTATACTGGTAGTCATTGATGTCCCTCTAACAGATGGCCTGGCTCTGTGCCCTACTGTCTGCTGAACAGATCCTGCAACGACAGTTCCTCACAGTCATGGCCGAGTAGATGTGCCAGGGTCTACTGGCGGCATCTTGGAGCGTTGGGCAGTCAGGACTAGCCAATTACACTGGCATAGCTTCTCACATACAGTGCTGCTAAAAGTGTGACATACTGTGACGGGGATAAATCTGATGAAGAATCCAAAAGTAGTTAGTGAGACACTGTTATATCTTCATGGTGCCATTAGGTCATCTGTCATTGCATTATTTAAGGATGTAATTCTCTATATGCATTTAACACAGGAGCAGGAGGTAGTCATTATGCCTCTTGACTTTATCCCATCATTCATTTACATCATAAAGGAACTGTGAACTTGCCTCTGCTTTTGCTTCCTATCTCCTGATATCCTTGCCCAATAAAACTCTCAGTATTGACACTTTCTATTGTCCCAAAATTCCCAATATTTTGGGGGAAGTCAGTTTCAGATGTCCACTAAATAAAAACTGAAAGAATTGCGGATGCTGTAAATCTGTTCTGAGGAAGGGTCACTCAACCTGAAACATTAACTTTGATTTCTTTCCTCAGATGCTACCACACGTGCTGAGCTCTTCCAACAATTCCTGTTTCTGTTTCTGATATCCACTAATGCTTCCTAATTTCAATCCTAAATGGGAGAAAGCGAGGACTGCAGGTGCTGGAGATCAGAGTCAAAACATGTGTTGCTGGAAAAGCACGGCAGGTCAGGCAGCATCCAAGGGAGCTGGTGAATCGATGTTTCGAGCATAAGCTCTTCATTGGGGGATACCTGATGAAGAGCTTATGCTCAAAACGTTGATTCTCCTGCTCCTCGGATGCTGCCTGACTGGCTGTGTTTTTCCAGAATCACGCTTTGTGATTCACTTGTAAATGGCCTAGCTCAAATTTTAAGGCTGTTCTGGATTCACAAATGCGAGGAAATAGTTTTTCAATAACTACTATCGAATCTTGTAATCATTTAAATATCGCCAAAAACACAAAGAAATACAAAGCTGATAAGTAAACCTGAATTGTTAATTTAATCCTTTAAATTCTGGTACCATTCTGGTAAAGCTTACTGCATCTCTTCCCTGCTAAAGGCAATGAATTGTAAAAATGCCAATATAATATCTTTATTCTAAAAGGGAGGCAGACAGTAGAAAACCCTAGCCCAGTCAGTTTTAACATCTGGTTTTTTTTAGATTAGATTACAGTGTGGAAACAGGCCCTTCGGCCCAACAAGTCCACACCGACTCGCAACCCACCCAGTCCCATTCCCCTACATTTATCCCTTCACCTAACACTACGGGCAATTTAGCATAGCCAATTCACCTAACCTGCACATTTTTGGATTGTGGGAGGAAACCGGAGCACCCGGAGGAAACCCACGCAGACACAGGGAGAATGTGCAAACTCCACACAGTCAGTCGCCTGAGGCGGGAATTGAGCCTGGGTCTCTGACGCTGTGAGGCAGCAGTGCTAACCACTGTTATTAGGAAATTGTTAGAATCCGCTATTAAGAAAGTAATAACAGGACATTCAAAAAGTCAAAATGCAATCCACCAGAGTCAACCTGGTTTAATGAAGGGTAAATCGTATTTGACTAATTTTTTCCAATTTTTACTCACATTCTTTGAAGATGTGATTAGCAAAGTAGAGAATAGCCATCCTGTAGATGTGGTATATTGGGACTTCCAGAGGGCATTTGATAAGGTGTCATACAAAAGGTTAATATCCAAGGTAAAATCACATGGGTTGGGGGTAATCTGTTAGTTCGGTTCGTGGGCTGGCTAACCAACAGAAAGCAGAGAGTCAGGATAAATGGGTCTTTTTCTGATCAGAAAGACGTAATTAGTCAGATGTCACAGGGTTCAGTCTTCAGGCCCCCATTTATTTATAATCCATAATAATAACATGGATGCAGGGATACAAGTTGCTATAGTCAAATTTGCCAACGTCACTAAAATAAGTGGGAAAGTAACTGACAATAATGTTTACAAGTGGATATGGATAGCTTGGGTGAATGCGCCAAAACTTGGCAGATGGAGTTTAATATGGATTATCCATTTTGATTGGAAGAATAGAAAATCAACCCATACTCAGAGTGTTTAAAGAATACACGACGCTGGGCTGTTGCATTTCACACAGGAAGCCCAAGTTGCTGTGGCAATGTGCACTTCCACATGTATTTTACAGTTTGGAGTTATGGTGGAGAACCCAACATTCTTTGCATTATGTAGCTGGGACTCTCACCCACCTACTTGTGTCGGAAGAAATTTGTAGTTTGAACTTTATGACCAAATCTTGAACATGCCTGCCTTGGCTATTAGGTCCGAACCTAGGACTTGAACTTGTAGCATTTGGAACATCAGCCACCATGTCACAAGACCTCTTTCCAACAGCCCATAAGGAACAGAGAACCAGAAACAGGGTTTTCAAAACAGAAAAGAAGTCTGCTGATGATAACTGCACTCAGCTTTGGCCATGAACAATTCGATGAGAGAACAATGGAGTGGGATGGGCTCAGCTTGAGATCTCAAGTTGGACAATCCATTTCACATTCCTGGCTAATTATGGTAAGACAACAATTTAGTCTCAGAAGACAAAGGCAACAAGAGTCGCGAACAAAATGGTAAGGGAATTGCTTTCTTTGTCAAAACCAGAAAATGAGGAAATCATGTATGATGCCAATGGCATGAGGAAATATTCTTCCTGTGTGAAATGAAAAGAAAGTTTGAGCAGATTTCCAACATAGTTCAATTTTGACATTTCTTCATGTAGTAGCAAAACAGTGCCATGGCACTGTGGCATAGTGAGCTGCAGTGTTAAATTGCTCAAGATCCTGTCTACAATTCCATTGTTCACATGCCATTAGCTCAAGAAAAACATCTCCAAATCGCTCTCCATCACCCATCCAGAATGATGCTCTCCTTATTTGTGCATTATTTCCTGAGGATTTCTTAGCTTTTCCCTATCAATTCTATTTGTCTTTTGTTATTGGATCATTATGTAATATTAGCATGTAAAATCCAAGCCCTCTCCATTCCATTTCATTCTACACTTTCTCCCAATCTGTCCCTTTTTATCAAAAATATTTTTAACTGCTACCTTATTCAACACAAGAAATGTGAGTTGGTACTTGTGTCAGGCCCACAAGACCAGAAAGAGATCATCAAATATTTCAGAAGCTTTAATTTCTTGTTAAAATTTGAACACGCACTTTGCTGGACTAAGATGTGACTCCTGCTGATCGTGTGGTGCAAGTTGATTACGTTTCTGGAAAGTTCTAATCAGTGATTACCAGGATAGTGTTCAGAAATTGCCATACTCCTAGAATCTCAAGCTGTCCAATGTGTGTTATGTGCAGTCAAATCAAGACAGCAGGTAACAGTATGTTTCTTTAATAGGATCTGCTGAACAACATGGAGCTATCAACACTTATTATGCCTGATCTGCCATTTATAACCGAATGGTAATCTCACACAATGAACAATGGTTTTTGACCAGGGGTCCAGGATCTGAATGTAGTTCAATAAACTGGCTCATCCTGTCATGATACCTTTGGACTTTCCAAAAAGGGTTTATCACACATTTTCTGAACACTTGCTTTGGGTCTGGTAAAAATCTAGTCTACAGGTAACACTTCAAATCTCTGTAGAAAAGCAGATTCCAGATTTAGATAAGCCTGCCTCAAGTCGAATATCCCGTCAAAGCTTAGTTCTCTGGAAGACTCTTGTTATCACTGGAAATGCAAGTGTGCACATTAACATCATAAACTTTATCAACTTCAAAAGGAATTCTTAAACTTTAGCTAACTGCACCCACCTGATCAAAAGCGTCGGTGAAAAAGGACCTCATAGCATCTCTTAATGTCCAGATCTTTGATTTACAAGTTATTCTTAATTGTAACCTCTTTTATTTCTTTCCTTTATGCAGTTTTCTATCCTACCTGCATGCTTGACTTGCGACAATCATCCCTCATTCATGTTGGCATGTTTGAATAAACCATACTTCAGTTTTAAACTCTAAGAAGAATTTGTTGCAGGTCATTTAAACAAAAATATATTTCACAAACCATAATTCAAAAGGGAAAAGGAATACGCAAAAGATGTTTATAAACAGCTCTGATTATGAATAAACGAGGAGAAAAATGAAATAATTCAATTTACCTCCTTCCCTTGTCCATAATATGTTTTTAATAGGAAGAATAGGGAAGGATAGCAGTCCAAGTTTAGAGGCAGCACAGAGACAGAGGTATCTGGAGCAGCAAGAAAAAAATGCAGCCAAAATCTGACAATAAAAATGCTCAGCAGGTCAAGCAGTATCTGTACAGAAAGAAACTGAGTTAAGATTTGCTCTTCTGTAGTGATTTTTACAACCTCTGGGTGTTCCAAAGCACTTTCCAAGCAATGGAATATTTTTTGAAGTACAGGAAACATGACAATCAATTTGTTCACAGCAAGCTCCCACAAGCAGCAATGTTTTAGTAATGTTGATTGAGGAATATTCATGAGCCCTGGATATTATGAAGAATGTCTCTGGTCATCTTTAAAGATGGTGCTGTGGAATCTTTTGCATCCACCAGATGGGGCAGGTAGGACATTACTTTAACACTGAGCTATCGAGAGAATCTGAATAGGCTGGGGCTGTTTTCCCTGGAGCATTGGAGGCTAAGGGGTGACCTTATAGAGGTTCATAAAATTATGAGGGGCATGGAAAGGGTGAACAGCCAAGGTCTTTTTCCCAGGGTAGGGGAGTCCAAAACTAGAGGGCATAGGTTTGAAGTGAGAGGGGAAAGGATTTAAATGGGACCTAAGGAGTGAGAGGGGAAAGGATTTAAATGGGACCTAAGGGGGAACTTTTTCACACAGAGGTACATTTAAAAGGCATCTGGATGGGTACATGAATAGGAAGGTTTAAAAGGAATATGGACCAAATGGTGGCAAATGGGACTAGATTAATTTATGATATCTGGTTGGCATGGATGAGTTAGACTGAAGGGTCTGTTTCCATGTTGTACATCTCTACATCTCTATGAAACTATACCATCTGAAAAACTGGGGTCATTCTCCATGGAGAAAGCGGAGAGCAAATTTGATATGGGCTGTTTAAATTCATGGAGCATTTGGATTGAGTAAATGAAGAGAAATTGTTTCTAATAGCTGAAGGGCCAATGAGCAGAGGATAGAGAGTCAATATGAGAAGCAAAATCTTTTCAACAATAAACAGTTCTGGATTTGGAATGCACTGCCTGATAGGATGATGGAAACAGATTCAAAATGGTACTGGATATAAACTCAAAGGAAAAGACATTGATGGGATATGGGAATTACTCTTCAAAAGCACTTGCAGAGAGTTGATGGGCTTAATGGCCTCTTTCCGATAGGTTGTTCCAAAATTCTATAATAATACTAACATCAAACAAATCTGCTGGTGGTCTCCTACTAAAGGCACAATTTCCTGAGACTACAAAGTACTTGCAAAATTTAGAATCAGGCTGTGAGCCTTCTGCCTGGTATTTGAATTTCCCTGAGGTATAAATTGTCTGTAGAGTCCGTAAACCAATCAGAAAATTCCTTTAAAAAGCATTAATGGAGGACCAGATTTACATGACCAATGGATTTGGCATCTCATTCTGTGTTATAAGCATAAGGTAGACCTTATTTTACAAGTGTAGGTAAAATAGACACAAGCTATTGACTGAACATCTCAGCGTTATGGAACTTATTTGACATACAGCCAATAATTGAACTATTGGGACTATAAAATGTCACAATTGATTGATGGCTTGAGTCAAGGTCAAGATGCCTGCTTAAATTTGCTTTTGATAACAATATGTTAATGAAGACTGAGGCAAGCAAAATAAAATGACAACAAGTGACAAAGTGGACTTAAATTGAGTACAAAACACTGCATCATTGCAGCTGAACTACAATCTCTGTAAGCATAAAGCAAACAAAGGGAAAGTGCAACCTCAGAACAATATTTGATGACACAGTGGACAGTGTTAGGCAGTAAAATCATTTTAATAGGCCACTGCTGTCATTGTAAACTTGTCTCATAAAACAATTGACAAAGTGCACTACACTGATTAATGCAATGCATGTGCTCAGCCATTTGGGAAATTATACTGGGCTATCCACTTGATCAGCAGCTTGGCCACCACCTTAAATACCCATCCCCTCCACCACCGGTGCACTGTCCGCAACTTGACAAGATTTCATCAGCTTCACTTCTAAGACCCAGGATCTCCACTCCCTCGAAGGACAAAGGACTACAGGCCAATCATCATCGCCCATCTTCACTTGGAGGACACTCAACATCCCAAGTCGAACATGGGCTATCCACTTGATCAGCAGCTTGGCCACCACCTTAAATACCCATCCCCTCCACCACCGGTGCACTGTCCGCAACTTGACAAGATTTCATCAGCTTCACTTCTAAGATCCAGGACCTCCACTCCCTCGAAGGACAAAGGACTACAGGCCAATCATCATCGCCCATCTTCCCTTGGAGGACACACAACATCCCAAGTCGAACATATATTGGCTATTCCTTCATCATTGTTGGGTCAAAATTCTGGAGCACCCTACTTCGAGCACTGTGAAAGCACCTTCATCATCCGAACTGCAATAGTTCAACAGGAAGACTCACCCCATGTCAAGGAGTGTGTATGGCTGCGAACAAATGCTCTATCCCTGTCCATATCCAGGGAACATTTTTAATTATACATCAGTTTGATGCTCACTGTGCTCCACGTGAGGCACCTAAAACATTTTGATCTCATGGTCAACTGTGCAAAGTGACCTCAGCCTGAGAACGTTCTTGTACAGTAGAATATTACGACATCAATGAGCCAGTGGTCTGGGTTTAAAGTCTAGGGTGGCTGAGTTCAAATCCTGCCATGGCAGTTTCGGAATTGATTGCAGTTAACTGAATAGATTTGGAATTAAAAGTTCATATCATTAATGGTGATTGTTGGAAAAACCTGACTGGCTCTTCAATGCCCCTTGAGCAAAAGATACCTGCCATCGTTACTTGGTCTGGCCTCTATGAGACTCCAGAGCTGATTCTTATCAGGACTTTGAGGTGGTCTGGAAGCCGTGGAAGCAGTTCCATAACCATCTCTTCAAGACTGATTGACAATACAAGCAGGCCTTATCTCCCATCCTGCGTAAGTGCTCTCACTCAATCTCATTCTCTGGAACCCCTTCTGGAAGTTAATACATGTCATGTATGATTTCAGGCTGAATGGAGTTACCATTACAATTTTCTTTCTTCATTCATGGCATGTGGGTATTTGACCAGCATTTATTACCCATCCCAATATGTCTTGTAGAAGGTATGGTGAACTGCAATCTAGAACCACTGTCATCTTTGGGTATAAGAATCCCACAGTGCTGCTCGGAAGGGAGTTTGAAGAATGTGATCCAGTGAGACTGAAGAATTAGCAGTATATTTCCAAGACAATATGGTGAGTGGCTTAGAGGGGAAACTTGCTCCTGTATATATCTGCTGCCCTTATCCTTCTAGATAGTAGACGTCATGGGTTTGGAAGCTGCATGTAGCATGAACTTTGGTGCATTTCTGCAGTGCATCCTGTAGATGGCACACACTGCTCCTTCTTTGTGTCTACGGTAAAAGGAGTTAATCTTGAAGCTGGTGAATGCAATAGCAATCAAACAGGTCCTGGATGGTGTGAAGCTGCTTGAGTGTTGAGCTGCATGCACCCAGCAGTATTCCATCACACTCCTGAATTGTGCCTTACAGATGGTGATCAAGCATTGACAGGGGGCATGAGGAGAGTTACTCATCGCAGCATTCCCAGCTTCTGATCTGTTTTTGTAGTCACAATATTTATACAGCTGGTCCAGTCCAATTTCTGGTCAATGGTAACACTCAGGATGTTGATCGTGAGGGATTCAGTGTTGGCAATGTCATTAATTGTTGAGGATTGATGGTTAGATGTTCTCTTGCTGCAGATGGTCACTCCCTGGCACGTGTGTGGCACCAAGGTTACTTGCCATTTTACCTGCCAGGTGTGGATGTTGTCCAGGCTTTGCTGCAAAGGGACTTGGAAACATCTGTTTCTTAAACGTCACAAATGCTGCTGAACAGTGAGTAATCATCAGCAAGCATCTCACTTGTGACCTTATAATCGAAGGGAAGTCACTGATGAAGCGACTGAAAATGGTTGGGCCTAGGACACTACCCTGAGGAACTCCTGCAGAGATGTCCTGGAGCTGAGGTGACTGACCTCCAACAATCACAACCATCTTCCTTTGTTCAAGGTTTGACTCCAACCATTGGAATGGTTTCCCCCAATTCCCATCACTTCCAGTTTTGCCAGGGCTCTGTGATGCCATACTTGGTTGAATGCAGCCCTGACGTCAAGGGCAGTCACTCTTACCTCATCTCTGGAATTCAATGCTTTTGTTCACGTTTCCCAGCTTCTGATCTGTTTTTGTAGTCACAATATTTATACAGCTGATTCAGTCCAATTTCTGGTCAATGGCAATACTCAGGATGTTGATTGTGAGGGATTCAGTGTTGGCAATGTCATTGATTGTTGAGGAGAGATGGTTAGATGTTCTCTTGCTGCAGATGGTCACTTCCTGGCAAAATAATAAAGTCAGGCACTGAGAGGCCCTGATGGAACCCAAACTGCAAGTTACTTAGTAGGTTATTCTTTTGCTAGTGCTGCTTGAAAGCACTGTCGAGGATCCCTTCCATTACTTTGAGGATGATTGAGAGCAGACAGATAGGGCAGGGAGTGGGTGGGTTGTATTTGGCCTGCTTTCTGCATACAGAACACATTGGAGATGCTTGCATTTTAATTGTACTGGAATTGCCTGGCTAGGGGCAATGCAAGTTCTGGACTATGCATCTTCAGTATGATTCTTGGAACGTTGTCAGTGCACATAGAGTTTTCAGTATCCAGAATTTTCAGCCATTTCTTGATTTCACTCAGAATGAATGGAATTGGTTGAAGATTTGTGATGCTGGGATCCACAGCAGGAGCCAAGGTGGAGCATTTCTGGTTGAAGATCGTTGTGAATGTTTCAGTCTTTTCTTTGCACAGACGTGCTGGGCTTACCGTTTGTCCATAATGGGGATAATTTTTGCAATCTCTTCTTCCGCTGAGTTGTTTATTTGTCCACCACCATGCATGACTAAATATGAAAGGACTGCAGAGTTTAGGTCTTATCCATTGGTTGTGGGCTCATGTGGATCTGCCTATTGCATGTTGCTTATGCTGTTTATGCAATGTTGTAGTTTCACCAGGTTGACACCTCGTGTTTAGTTGTGCATGGTACTGCTCCTGGTATGAATTAATAAAGTGCGGTGCTGGAAAAGCACAGCAGGTCTGGCAGCATCTGAGGAGCAAGAGAGTTGATGTTTCGAGCATTATCCTTTATCGGTCCTGATGAAGAACTATACCCAAAATGTTGACTTTCTTGCTCCTCGGATGCTGCCTGACCTGCTGTGCTTTTCCATCACCGCACTTTACCAACTTTGACTTCTCCAGCATCTGCAAGGTTCACTGTCTCTTAGATGTTCCTGGTGTGCCCTCCTGTTATCTTCATTAAACTGGGGTAGATCGCTTGGCTCAATCACTGGTAGAGTGGGGAGATATACCAGACCATGAGGTTACATATTGTGGTGAATACAAATCAACTGCTGACAGCCAACAGTGCTTCACAATGCCCAGTTTTGAGTCGCGAGATCCATTTTGAAGTCTGTGTTATTTACCACGGTGGTTGTGTCACTCAACATAATGGAGTGTATCCTCAATGTGAAAATGGAACTTGAAAAGCTCTTGTCTTAAACAAGATACAGGTTATTACATGTAACCAAATGCAAGTTGCATTGGAATGATAGACATTGTTCCAAAGATTATGAGGGAGTTCATAAATGGTAGAAATGTACCCTTTCTCCCTGCCCAGGTCCTCAATGACATTATCATAATAGGGAAAGCTTAATGAATATTAGCTCTTTTGGAACTAAAAATGGTTTACAACAGCGATTCAGGAATGAATTGCGCATCACTCACAAAAGAGAAGTAAGGAACATTTTTTCCCTTCCAGACTCCTTGCAATAAAATGGGAATTAATTAGACACTGAGATGGATAGCGAGTGTTGAGAAGATTTGTAACTTTGATTGAGGTTCTGGATATAGGTTTGCTTGCTGAGCTGGAAGTGTCAGTTTCAAACATTTCATCATCATACTAGGTAATATCATCATGGCCCACTTGTTATTTATGTGTTTAGGTTTCCATGGGTTGGTGATGTTATTTCCTGTGGTGATTTCATTTCCTGTTCTTTTTCTCAGGGGTTGGTAAATGGGATTCAAGTCAATGTATTTGTTGATAGAGTTCCGGTTGGAATGCCATGCTGTCTTGGAAATGACTACCAGACTACTCAGACCTCTTAGCATCATGGTAGCCTAAAACCCAACAAAACACTAAAACAGCAGCTAATGAACTTGAAGGACCCACTGTAGACAACAAGCAAAACTAATTCATTTGCAAAATACCTTGCAAGAACTGTAACAAAAACTACAATGGACAAACAGGCATAAAACTAGCCACCAAGATACATGAACATCAACTAGCCACAAAAAGACATGACCCACTCTAACTTGCACCTTTACATACAGGTGAGGAAGGACACCACTTTGACTAGGACAACACATCCATCCTAGTACAAGCCAAACAGAGACATACTCGGGAATTCCTAGAAGCATGGCATTCCAACCAGAACTCTATCAACAAACACATTGACTTGGATCCCATTTACCACCCCCTGAGAAAAAGAACAGGAAATGACATCACCACAGGACATGACATCACTGACCCAAGGAAACCTAAACGCAAAAATAAAAAGCGGGCCATACCACCAATGCTTCATCCGGAGGCTCACTGGTGATGTTACTTAGTATGGTGACAAAATGCCTGAAACCAAACCTTTCAGCTCACCAAGCAAACCTACATCCTAAACTGAGGCATGGTCATGATTCATCTGTCTCCAGTAGAAAGAAAGAGCTCGTGTCAAGCATTTTAGTAATGATTCAAAACAAATCATGTTGTGCATGCTCTTAGTAAGATTATCCACACCATGAAATAGATCTGTAATCTGTTCCCCATTTTTGGTCGTTTATCATCTGAATGAGTACATTTAATTTATCAATAGGTTCACCCATGCAAACAATGATCTTAGTTAATACAAGTATTTTGTTTTCATTCACAGGATGAAAGCTTCACTGGCCATGTTAGCATTTATTGCCATCCCTAATTGTTAAGAATCAACCACATCGCTGTAGGGCTGGAGTCACATGTAGGCCAGACCAGATAAGGATGGCAGTTTCCTTCCTTAATGGAAATTAGTGAACCAGATGGGTTTTTCCTGTCAATTGATTCATGGTCATCATAAGACTCTTAATTTTAAATGTTTATTGAATTCAAATTTTACCATCATGGGATTCGAACCCAGGTCCTCAGAATATTACCTAGGTCTCAGGATTAACAGCCCAGTGATAACCACTAGGCCATCACCTCCTCAATAATATAGAGTATGTAGTGTTTAAAGGAGGTTAACTTGCTTACTCCCTATGTGCAATGTCAAAGAACATCTGTTACATTTTGCTACAGACACTTTAAATAGAAACACAGGGGTTAACCACAATAATGGTGAAAACAATCAAGGTACAATGGCTGAAATTTAACTCTCAAGTTCATGAAATAATAATTTACAACCAGCAGCAGCTAACTAATACTTCACAATGCACATCTGGAGTGAGAAACACTCCATTTTCACAGCAGAGAACAAACATAAATTCAGCCATTGATCCAACTTTGTCCACCATGAGTCTCCACCAATGAGGGGATGTTTTCTGGGTGGTGTATTCCTGAGGATGTTGATGCTGATAGTGAAGCTTCATTTCACTGAACTCTTGAACTTCCTGGCATGTTCAGAGCCAGGAAATGTACAGATTTGTCACCAATGCAGCACAGCCGGACAAGAAATGAGAATGGTTACGATTCCAGCAGCTTCAACAAGTGGACAAGTCAAACCTCAGAATGAAATCTGCATTGATATATCTTTCTCCCTTTGTCTAACATTGCGGCCTTTGAAACATAAAGTCAAATCTGCAGCCTGGTGGGCTTAATAATAAAACAGAATTTTATTACATCAAAGAAATAAAATAAACCAAGTTATCTAAATATAGCAGAGTTTGAAAAATCTCAAAATACATTGCAAAAGGAAGTTATCTCCATGAGGACTTACCCTTTGCCCATACAACTCAGAGCTTAGACTTCCACAGTCTTTTAATAATCTGCAGGGCTCCAACAAAGCACTCAGGGTCTGAAAGTTTCACAAATAATAACCCTGATGTTGAGATAACTTATTCCTTAAACTGCTCTAAACAATCTCCTTTCCAAGAGACTATGCTTGATTATGAAATCAGTACTTAATACACAAAATGGGCAGGAGAGAAACAGGGCATTGTTTTGCCCAACTGGCTCATGATGTTATCTATGCTCCACATGTGCATCTTTCCACCCCTCTTTAACCCTACCATCCCTTCTGCCTCATGTGCTTCTCCAGCTTCCTCTTAAAGGTATCTGTACTACCATTCCAACCACTCTTTGTGGTTCAAATTTTAACCATTGTCTTGACAAGGTTGCTTCACTTGAATTCCCCAGTGGATTTATTAGAGGCTATGTAGCATCTATATTTACAAAACATTCTTTTATCTGGGCTCAAGAGTGAGGCTCCAAAAGTGGAATTAAGAGGTGTGAAGATTTTGATAGAGTACAAAACTTGAGTTCTTTCCCCAACTTTTTCCACTGAGCAAGGAGAGTTCAAGAGCATCACAGATACATCCATTGATCAAGAGACTAAAATATCCATTAAACATTCAGTACACATTCTACAGCAGTAACACTGATCATATTGTGGTGTTCCTCAGAGAGTCTCACGACTGATTCACTGAGAATCAATCTTGGCTGAGGTTTCTCAGTGGATATTATTCCGAATCAAGCAACACGTTGTCTTTAGCTACATTGGAAAGCTGCTGGCAATGGAACTGTTGAAAGCATTTATACCCTTTCTGGATCCATCTTTTATTTGTATACTTATCTCATTGCTTACACCCTTTTGTTATTTAATCCTACCTCTGTCCCTGTAACTTCCTCTACTTCTCTCTAATTCTGCATTGTTGCGTATCCCCAACCTGTACCATTACACCACTGGTGTCCTTGCTTTTAGCCCAAGTCTCTGGAATTCCCTTCCTAAACCCCTCCATTTTTCACTTTTTCCTTTCTTAAAGTTGCCTTTTTGGCAATACCTTCGGTCACTTGTCCTAATAGCTACTGGTTTGTAATTAAGTACACTCAGTGTAGATTTGTTCATGGAAGCCATGATGTAGAGGTGCCAGTGTTGGTTTTCTGTATACTGATAAAACCTTAAGTTATCTCGGGACTGTGACTTGAAAGACATTCTGGGATTTACATTATTCAATCGAAACCTGCATCCCCAATCTAAGTGATTAAAAACGTAACAGCAAGCTAAGTTTGTTCAATATATTGCATCAGTTGTATGACACTTTGATCTTTTACTTTAAATTCTGTGTCCTATTATCCTGCCCCACTAGCTACCTGATGAAGGGGTAGCACTCCGAAAGCTTGTACTTTCAAATAAACCTGTTGGACTACAACCTGATGTTGTGTGATTTTTAACTTTGCTCATGGAAGATCATGTCTGGGTAGTACTATGGCAAAATATTATGAACACTGGCAATCTAAAATAAGACCAAAACATGCTGGAAATATTCAACAAGATGACCTACCTTTAGAGTTCTAATGATAGGTTACTGACCTAAAACATTAATTCTGCTTCTCTGTCTACAGACGCTGCTGGACTTACTGAATAGCTCCAGGAATTTCTGATTTCATTTATGTCTGACTAATTTGATTTCATATTCAAATCATAGAATCCTTATAGTGTAGATGCATGCCATTCAGCCCATTGAGTCCACACCGACCCTCCAAAGAACATTCTATCTAACACACCCCTTATCCTGTCCCTGTAATCTTGCATCTCCCACGGCTGATCCACCTAACCTATACATCCTTGGACACTAGAGGCAATTTAGCATGGCCAATCCATCTAACCTACACATCTTTGGACTGTGGGAGGAAATTGGAACACCCAGTGGAAACCCTCACAGACACGGCGAGAATGTGCAAACTCCACACAGACAGTTGCCTAAGGGTGGAATCGAACTTGGGAACCTTGGCACTGTGACGCAGTAGCACTAACCACTGAGTCAATGTGCCACCTTGATTTAAGGTGGTGACAAGGAGAGTAGTGCATTTGATGTAGCCTACAGGGGTTTTAAGAAGGCATTGGACAAGTTTCATATGGTGGACTGGTCAAAACAGGAGACAATGATGAAATCCAAGAAAAATAGCAAATGGGTAAAAAAATAAGCTGAGTGACCACAGACAAAGGGTGATGCTCACTGGGTGACTTTGTGGTTGGAAAGTTGCTTCTATTGGGGCCTCCACAGGGTTCAGTATTAGGTCCTTTCCTTTTCATGCTATATAGCAAAGATACAAACTTAAATGCAGGGGGCATCCTTCAGAAATTTGCAGAGGATAGACTAAAATTGACTGCATGCTTGATAATAAAGAAGAAAGCTGTAGACCTAGGAATAAAATAACAATGGACTGATCAAATGACAGAAAGGGACAAATGGAATTTAATCTGCAGATATGTGGGGTGATGCATTTGGGGAGGGCAAACAATACAGTAGAACGCACACCTAAATGACAGAATACTGGCCAGCATGGAATAATAGTGAATGTTTACAGATACTGAGTATCATGGGCAGCACATGGATGGGAATACCATCAGCTGTATTCTCCCCTCCAAGTCACATTCTTAACGTGAGTGGGGTCAGAAGCAAGTAAAGTTTATCCGAATAATGGAGATTGTTCAGAAAATAAGTTACTTTTGTGAAAGGATGTAGTTTGTGAAACTTCCAGCAATGGAACTGTAGTTTATTAAAACACTGAGGAAGTCTAAACTCTCAGCTGTGTGAATGGCGATGGACGAAAACCTCACAATTCGAGGGTCAGAAACTTAGCAGAGGCAATTAAATCTAACCTGCAGATTTTTTAGGGAAGGAAACTTTCTCTGGATTTTTAAGTAACTGTAAAGTGATGGTATTCAGGAGTAGATGGGATGCTGTTTTGCCATGTGTTTTGCAACCTTTCAGACTTATTATATAGTTAGCTTGGTTTGCTTTATTGTATTTTACTTTGTTTTGTGTAATGCGCTGTGTTATTGTTAATACCAAATGTGCAGCCTTGTGTTCATATGTTTCAGTGAAAGACGGCCACACTAAATTGAAGAAAATTTGATCTATCAAGCCAGATTTCACTCTGGGATGTGACCTGTCCTGTTGTAACATTAGCTGGGATCATAACACCAGCAACAGAATAAATAAGAACATTGTTGGGAGCAGACTGTATGGTTTTAGACCCTGTAGGAGAGAAAGGAACAACAGACGCCCTTCCTGATTTATGGCAGATCCATGGGTGAAACAACCAATGATTCTGTTGTGAACATTATTTGCCCAAAGATAATCACTGAAAGGAAGTCAATTGTGCCCTTGGACATAACACTGTTTTGGTAGGAAATGAGATTTCACTTTAGAATCCATTTTCACTCACAAGTATTGATTGAGAGCATTATTCAATAGAGTGAATCTCTTCTATGTCTTCAGTGCTGCACGTTTATCATTCATACAAATGGGAAGTCTCAAATTCATTTTGCAATTAGATGAAAATAATATACAAGGAAAGGAATTTAAACTTAGTAATTTGCATTTCAGTTCAGCTCAGGCCGTGGTCATAAAAATGCTTCTCATCTCCTGAATCCCTCTCCATGATCTACAAAATCGATTAACAATGGATACTGTATTCATTTCAAACAGTATAAGAGATCATATGTTCCAGGGTGTAGCCCATTCCGGAATTGAGGCACCTCACTGTAAGAATTAAAGATCAGGGGAAAGTGCTACATCTCACATCCCTGCCCAGGACATACTTCACTGTTAATTCCTAAGATAACGTAACATCAATATATATGTTTCAATACTAGGGAGGTTTGAAAACATAAACTTCTACAACAGCATACTAGTTGATTCTTACATTGAAAGCATAATACTGAAAATGCTGGAAATGTGAAATAACAAAGTGCTGGAGAAATTCAATAGGTCTGGCAGCTTTGTGGAGAAATGCCTGATTTTACCGTCAGCCTTAGGTCAGTGAGTAACACTATTTATTGATTGATTTATAAGGTTTTTGGGTTTTACTTCATGCCCACTGAGTTGAATGCTAAATCTAGCCTGACAGTCCCATGTAGCATGGTACTAAGGGGGCACTGCACTGACTGCAATGCTGTCTTATGGATGTGTTGTTAAACCCAGGTGGATGTAAAAAGATCACATGGTATTCTTTCAAGGAAAAGCAGGTGAGATCTCACTGGACTCAACAGTCATAATCGGGTCGTCATCACATTATTGTTTGTGGGAGCTAACGCAGTTAAATTTATGGTTTGTGGGAGCTGACACAAGTAAATTTACTGTGTTACACTTCGTAGATTGTAAAGCACTTTGGTTTATCCTTATTGAGGAAGATAACTCAAGCTTGAATCCTATTTATATGTGTTTGGAACTAGGTCAGTGAGTTATAAATGTTCAATTTAATTTTAGAATTAAAGAAATGCTTAATTAACTACTGGATTATCCATTCCCCCTTTCCCAATTTAATATAGAAACATCGAAAATTCGACCAGGAAAAGGTCGAATCTTCAGATCTACAAGCCTGTTCCACCATTCAATATGAGCATGCCTGTTCATCCAACTCAGTTCCCCGTTCCTGCTTTCTCCCCATATCCTTTGATCTTTTTAGCCCTGAAGAAAAATATCTAACTCTGTCTTGAAAATATTCAACGCTTCAGCCTCAAGTCCTTTCTATCATAGAAACTTTCACTAGCTCACCACTCTCTTGGTGAAGAGATTTCTGCTCATTTCAGTCCTGCCCTGTATCTTTAGATTGTGACCCTTGGTTCTCCACTCCAGTCATTAGAAACATCCTTCCTCCATTTGCCCTGTCTGGTCCTGTCAGAATTGTGTAGGTTCCTGCGAGATGTCATCACCCCCCATTCTTCTAAATTCCACCAAATATAGTCCTAACTGATTCAGTCTCTATTAATCTATGTTCTCCCTTTAAATTATTAAATAATGCATTCATTTCTTACGATTCATATCTCAAGCAACTCTGAACTGTTCTTGTGAACATTGGAAGTAACATGGCTCTCAGATCTCTCCCATGGTAAACAAGAGCTGCAGTAAACAAAGGTAGTCTACACTGTCTTGGCCTCTTGCTTCTTTCTCAGCTGAAAGGGGCATTGTTTTCTGTACTGCATTCTCTGCACAGTTTGGTTGCAGAGTGAGCCTTCCTGTCAAAGGGTTATAACAAGACGTGATGCCAGTACAAAGAGTCTGCGAAGGAATATCGATAGGTTAAGTGAACATGCAAAATATCTAGTCGATGAAATATAATGGTTGAAAATGTGAGGCTGGCCAATTTGGCAGGCAACGTGGAAAGACAGATTATTCAAACAGAGTGTCTGCAGAATGCTGTGTTTCAGATTGTTCTGAATGTCGCTGTGCGTGAATCACAGAAGGTTATCATGTAGGTACAGCAAGTCTTTAAGGAGAAAGTGAGGTCTGCAGATGCTGGAGATCAGAGCTGAAAATGTGTTGCTGGAAAAGCGCAGCAGGTCAGGCAGCATCCAGGGAACAGGAGAATCGATGTTTCGGGCATAAGCCCTTCTTCAGGAGCCCTTCTTCTGAAGAAGGGCTTATGCCCGAAACGTCGATTCTCCTGTTCCCTGGATGCTGCCTGACCTGCTGCGCTTTTCCAGCAACACATTTTCAACAGCAAGTCTTTAGGAAGGTAAATGGAATGTTGGCTGTTATTGCAAGGAGGTTGGAAAATAAAAGTAAGGATGACTTGCTACAGCTATACAGGGCCTCAATTACTGGGTATAGTTTGGGTTATTATTCCTGAAATACAAGCAGCTCAGGGAAGGCTTATTAGGATGAATCCAAATGGGTTTTCTTATGAGGAAAACTTGAACTGGTTGATGTTATACTCATTGGAATTTAGAAGCATCAGAAGTCACCTTATTGAAACCTAAAGGACTCTGAGCGAGTGTGACAGGGTGGATACGGAGGGAAGGTTTCCCGTCATGCAAGAATCTGAAAAAATGCAGCACAGTTTTAAAATGAGGAGTTTCCCATTTTGGAAGGACGGGAAAAGGGAAGAGGAATTGTTTCTCTCCAAGGATCATTACTCTTAGTAATTCTCTATCTCCAGAGAGCAGTGGAAGCTGTGACATTGATAGGTTCAGCAACAGAGTTCTCATCCACAAGGGAGACAAGGGATATTGAGGGGGGTCAGGAAGGAAACTGGAGTTAATGACACAACCAGATCAACCATGATCTTATTGACTGGAAGAGCAAGCTTGTTGAATTGAACACTCTTGTTGCTACTTCTTATGATTTTATGGTTTTATTTCATCTCCCATCAGCACTCTGGCAGACAGGCGAAATGGGAAACCCCAGATTATTAGATTATTAAAAATGAGCAATTGGATTTGCTCCAGCAATAATCCAGTGCAAACAGTGACTTAATTAAACCAAAGACCTGTAATTCACTGGCTCAGTCCCAACAGAGTCTATCAGAATACTTCTCAAGATATTAACTTCCGCATTAAAGCCAGAGAGGTTGTTGGAAACAGTTATATCACTGTGACTAATTGCTAATGTTTGATAGATGAAAATTAAATATTCAATAGCTCAATGCTACGAATTTTCCTTTAAGTTGTCAAGTACAAGCAGAGCTTTTAAACCAGTAGGTACACCAGATGCTATCATCATAAAACACACTGGGCAATAGGCATGCCATCAGAATGACTAATGTGAGTACACAAAGCTGCCCACAATTATAATTCAATGCTTCCACTTCCACATTCACTCAAACATTAAACACAGAGGAAGAACAAAAATGAGGTGACATTTACAATGGTAGTAATAGTTGGCATTTGCAAAGCTTCCCAAGCCACTCACCTATCTCATTTGATTTGAGATAATGGAAAGGCATATACGTGACCTTCACACCACGAGACATTTCAAAGGGGTGTGCAGCCAAGGAATTAAAACTGAAGGGTCAGATGGAATTTAATGTGTCTTGGCTCCTGGCCCCCACATCTGGAGAACAGGCAGAAACTCAGGTACCTCCATTGGAGAGAGCTGCTGGATAAAATGCCTATGAAGTGGTCAGCATCGTGAGTGGAAATATTGCCCCTGAGGGACGCCAGCCAATGACAGGTTGGAAGCTCTCTATTGCCCATCAGCGCCACTGGAAGCAGTGGTGGATGTTGGTATTGCACCCACCAGAGACCCTGGATCATGAAGGGAATCCCAGGCCAAAGGGGAATGAGTGCAGGTGGGAGTCATGGGGTGGAAATGGTTAGAGTTGGTGGAGATGGTGGCTGTCTGTGGTACCACTTCCTTATGCTGGATAACATAAATCGGGCACTATGTGCACCTGAATAAGGAATTCCTGGAGTCCATCAGTGTTGCTTTTTGGGCACCAGCGTACTTACTCTCCCATGGACTTAATTGTCCCTGACCACTATTTATCCCTCAGTATCTTTAAAGCAAACTAACTGTCATGATCACACTGCCATTTGTGATTAATTGCTGACCACAACTTGGCCACATTATAACTACAACGACACTTCAAAAATCATTAACTACCTGGAAAGTGTTGTGAAACAGCCTGAAGTTGTGAAAGCAGCTATATAAATGCATAGATTTATTCTTCGGTCATTGGTCCACTTGTTGTCAAGCCATGTGCCAGTATCAGAGGCATGATACCAGAAAATAAATATTTAAGGCCCTTTGGTAAACTTCAGTGTTTAAATTTTGCAAAACAAAAAACCCTTAACAGAGGTTTCCAACTTGAGGCAATAAACAAAATCATTGAGGAGGGATGTGGAGGTACGTTAGTTGGCTTTCAACAAAGAGTTGTAATGATCTAGAATGCACTGCCTTTTTTTAAAATGTATTTATTCACAGGGTATGGGCATCACTGGTAGCATCAGCAATTATTTCCCATCCCTAATTGCCCTTGAGAAGATGTTAGTGAGCTACTTTCTTGAACTTTAGGGATGGAGACACTCACAGTGCTACTGGGCAGAGAGTTCCAGGATTTTGACCCAGTGACAGTGAAGAAACATTGATATAGTTTCCAACATTGGCTTGTGAGTGGCTTGGAGAGGAACTTGCATCTGGTGGAGTTCCCATGTATCTGCTGCCCTTCTCCATCTGGATGTATTGTTTGCAGTTTGGAAGATGCAGTCTAAGGAGTCTGACGGTGCATCTTGCAGATGGTGCACACTGCTGACCCTGTGTGTCAATGGTGAAGGGAGTGAATGTTTGCAATGGTGGATGAGGTGCCGAGCAAGCAGACTGCTTTATCCTGGATGGTGTCAAGGTCTTGAATGCCGTTGAAACTGCACCCAACCAGGCAATTGGAGAATATTCCATCACATTTTTGATTCATTCCTTGTTGATGGTACACAGGATATGAGTTGTCTGTTCCAGAATACCCAGCCTCTGACCCATGTTATTTATTCATCACGTTCAGCTTTTGGTTAATAATTATCACCAAGGTATTGGTAGTGGGGGTTCAATGATGACAATGCCACTGACTATCATGGAGAGGTAGATAGATTTTGTCTTGTCAGACATAGTAATTGCTCGGCATTTGTGAGGTATGAAAGCTACTTGCCATTATTCAGCCTGAGTCTGAGCATAGTACTTGGTCTTGTTGCATTTGAACATGGACTGTTTCAGTATCTGAGGAGTCACGAAGGATGCTGAACATTGTACAACTATCAGTGAATGGTAACGCATCTGAACTTATGATGGAGGGAAGGTCGTTGATGAAGCAGCTGAAGGTGATTGGGTCTAGGACATTACCCTGAGCGTGGTGAAAGCTGATTTTATTATAACTGTCATCAGAATTAGGCAAATATGCAATGTGCAAAAAGAACAGTAGAGCTGTGGGGAAAGAACAGGGCACATGGGTCTAATTATGTAACTCACTTAAACAGTGTATGATGGGCTTCCTATTACACGGTATCATTCTATTCCATAGCTAAACCTGTTTCTGACATCAATTCCTACTTCGTTTAGATCCATGAACCAATTCATCTCGCAGACGAACGTCAATCTTGTCATTGCTCAGCACTGCGGGCCTTCACCTTTTCACTGTGATTTCCTAATCTTCTTTAAAATCGACTTTCTGATTCAAGATAAAGTAGCCTTCCTTATTTCCTGCCTGATGCTTCACATGGAACATTTGCAATATCTTTAGTAACTGAGGTATGTGCCTTCCTACCAATTTTCCTTTGGCTCCAGTCCAGGTTGTACAATCTCAGCGAAGTTTATAGCTTTCCCCCCCATCAGCCTGCTCCAGACAATTCATCATGTTCGATGCTGTGCTGTACAATTAAGTTACACTAGGCAGTGCAAATTCCCACATGGTCTGAGTGAGCCAGCCAAGAAGAAGATGCACAGTGCAGTGCCTCACAACCTCGTAGGAAATAACACAGCAGCCAATCCATCTACAGAGGACAATCGACGTACAGCAACAGTCTATTGGGAGCTGTGAGGTTTCCCTATGGTGAACCTTTGCTAATTGGCTGAAGAGACCAATCCTTCAGTAGCAAGTTCTACCATGGTAGATGCACATGAAGCTGCCAAGTGGTGTTGTGGGTTGCTGTTTGCATCTGCTGCCAGGCTGTATCAGCCACTGGTTATCATGGTGCTGTGTGCTAGCTCACAGGTCATACCATTACCTTTGCCTTCTGTCAGTTAGTGACTTCCTGGTGTCACAATTGACATCCAGAGGTCTACAAAACTTCTTGAGGCAGTGTTTTTGGTATCCTACTGGTCACCTGACTTCAGCTATCTCAATGTAGAAGGTCCTGGGGTAAGTGACCTTTGTCCATTCCGTGGAGGTGCCTGAGTCAACAACCTTTGTGACAGACTTGGGAATGGTAACAGTCCTATTAAGAAGACCCACACTTATACTGAACATTTCATAACTACAAGCCATCCAAAGTGTTTACAGCCAATGAATCGTGCAGAAGGAGGCCATTTGGCACACGTGACTGTCCTCATTCTCTACAAGACCAATTCAGCTACTCCCACTCCCCTGCTTTCTGCCGAGAGCCTTATAATTCCTTCAGGTAAATATTCAGGGCCCTTTCAAAACAATGATTAAGCCTTCCTTTTCTATACCAATGAGTATTTCTCGAAGCATTGTCACTGCCCTCTGGATAATTAGAGAAGGCCAATAAATATTGGCCTTGCCTGTGACACCCACATCCCGTGAATTAACTTAAAAAAACTGAGGAAATAGTTTTAAGAATAGGAAATAATAGTACACAGCAGGTTCCCACAGCAACAATGAATGAAATATCAGCCATCTGTAAAAAGTATTGGTTGAGAGGTGAAGCAGCTGAAGATGGGTCTGTCTAACACACTAACTACCCTGAGGTTGTTGGAGAGCTCAGGTTACAATTGGAGCAC
This sequence comes from Chiloscyllium plagiosum, assembly GCF_004010195.1. Classification (NCBI taxonomy): domain Eukaryota; kingdom Metazoa; phylum Chordata; class Chondrichthyes; order Orectolobiformes; family Hemiscylliidae; genus Chiloscyllium; species Chiloscyllium plagiosum. The sequence goes on from NC_057730.1 coordinate 9,914,159, forward strand.
TCTGCACAATTAGTGCCCATCTCTGACCAGGAGGCCTAGTGTCAAGTCTCTACCTGCTCCAGAGTTGTATTATAACGTTTCTGAATAGGTTGATTACAACTATCTAGCTTAAGGAATCCATGCAAGTGGTGTCCTGGGGTTGATTTAATTGACCTGTATACCTGCAGTCCATGTCATCAAGGCACTGCTAAACAGGGAGTTCCAAGGTTCTGACTGAAAAATAGTGGAAGAATGTTCCAAATCAGGATGGTGTAGGGAGCACACAGATGGAGCCTTGGTGTAACATCTTGTATCAAGCATCAGTGCAGCACTCCCTTGGTCAGGAGCTGGGACAGAAATCAAAGGCCCCAGTGCTACACTTGGCCTATGCCCCAAGCCTGAGCACAGCAGGTTCCCTGGAGCCCAGGCCCCTGTTAATTAGGCCCTGATATACCCCATTGTCTTGGGGCCTGCCCTCAGTCTCGGCCTGAAATATCAACCTGGATTTTCTTATCCAAGTGTGTGAAGTGGAACTTGAACTTGTAACCTTCTGAATTAGAGTTAAAAGTGCTACAGACTCACAAAAAGGCCAACATCTGTCATGAATCAATTTTGCCTTAGCTCCACACCTCTCACCCATTTACCAATGAAATAATTATGTCAGAGGATCAGTTCACTAGCACAATTAATGGGTTGAATTTTATATCCGTCCACAGAGTATGCTTTCAGAGGGAAGCAAGTAATTAAAAGAATGTCCAAGTGGCTAGTCCACTGTCTCCCCACCCAGCCGAACGTGGTCCCCATTACATCGGGGAGGGGGGAAGAGGATAGTGGTCAGTAACTCTGCCCTTTGACCTACTGAACCCCTTAAGTGGCCAATTATAACTTTTCTCGGGCCCTCCATCCATTATACACTGGCCATTCAGGTCTCCTTGGAGAGGGAGTATGCAATATCCATCAATACTCTCGATGCCTTTAGAGAGAGGGGAGCATCGTGAGGGACATAGTGCTTTATGTCCCCCTCTGACTCCATCTTGATTTAGTAGTTTTCCCTCACTCCCTACCTCCCCTGACACTTCAAAGGGCTTGGCATGTAAATATCGAACTGGGGGTTTTGCTGTAAGTATCTAACTGTGAGTTTTACTATTATTATCGAACTGGATGTTTTACTATAAATATCTGACTGGGTGTTTTACTATAAGTATCTAACTGGGGGTTTTACTGTAAATAGCTAACTGGGGGTTTTACTGTAAGTATCTAACTGGATGTTTTACTGTAAGTATCTAACTGGGGATTTTACTTTAAATAGCTAACTGGAGGTGGTTAGTGTTTTAAAAGGAAAACAAACAAAAAAGGGGGGACAGTGGTGGGAAAGTCGCTCAATAGTGGGTGATAGCACTTCCGACTATAAAAATATACACTAGCCAGAAGTAGAGATCACGAGCTATTTCTCACCAGCTTTGGTGAAAGGACGAGAAGGAAGAGGGTTACCTCCTGCGGGTTGTGTCCTGCATGCAATAGAGGGTAAGCCAACTCCTGTATAATCTCTTCCATCCCCCCACACCCCCAACCTCACCAATTCCCCCCAACTTGCTTTGTATGGTCCTACCTGGCCTTCAAAACCCAGCATACCCACCCTCTCCCCACCAACATTGCTAACTCTCTCATTGCCCACACCAGACGCCCCAATCTCTCTCTTCATCCATAATTCAGGACCTTGTTATTCCTAGGATCACAGCTCAGCGTCAACAGTCAAGTTGTTCTGGGACTAGCATAGCTGCCAGGCCACTGAGCCAGGAGCTCCTGATGGATGGAAGCCAGACCCCATCTTGTTCAGGCTGATGGCAGTGGGAAATGATTACACGACATCCTCATTTCAAGCTGGTCGATTCATGAGCAACTTTGAATGCACGTATTTTCCTATTGTTCACTTTCTGGTGCTCGTTGAAACACAGGGAGAGGCCACTCAATCCCCATGAGTCTTCCAGTCAAGTTGTGACTGATTGCTTCTTTAACTTCATCCACATACCTATCTTCAATATCTTTGAAAACTCTTACCTGATGGATATTCATTCACCCCAGTCTTGAAAATATCATCTGATGCAGCCTTTCGAAGGAGAGGATTCCAGAATTCCACTGCCCTCCTTGTGGCTGAAGAAAACAATGAAATTGCTTTCTTCTCTATCTGTCCATCAGTGGATTTGTAACTAAGTTTCAATCCGCAGCGAGAGAAAAGTGTCAACAAGGGCCTCGCAGGAGATTTGCTGGTAATTGCAACTGAAACAGATACCAGGGAAAACACGGCGTCTTTACTGCAAGATATTTAGAAGGTAGCCATGCTAGAATGTAATAGGGCTTAAAAAATAGTGCAGATCATTCAAAATGCAATCACTTCTCATGATTGCAGAGCTCTTGTACAAGATGAATGATTTTGAGGGCTTACAAAGGCCTTTATCATCACTGGCAAACCTCAAATGGCAATAAGATAGCTTCTAAAATAGAAATCACCATAAATGCCTTGGCTGTAGCTAAACTCATAATAAAGTCCTGGTCCTCGACAGACTTGGTCTTGAAGATGAGTGTACTCCGACCTATTTGTGTATCAAGTGTAGTTCAAGACCTTCATTTTGATATTGTGTTTTATTTATTACAGCATGATGAATGACCATTCAACGGCACATAATTCAGTAAAATTATTATTCCATATCAAAATTGTCAAGTCGGCAGGATCATATTACATTTATATATTGAGAGGTGCTGCCAGTCTAAATGTTAAATAGGATGTGCTATTCAAAGAAAAAAAAATTAATTGAGAAGTCACTTCGAGAAGTGACCTCGAGCAGACTGTAGCTTGCCCTTGTAGCACTTAGTCTTTCAGTGTACAATCTAGCCTGCATTTCAGAACATCTCATTCAGTAATCAACTGATACTGGACTCTGACTCACAAATGATTTGAAAGTGTTTCAAAGCCTGAAACTGTTGGAGATACTAAATAATGAAAAGGAAGCTTAAGGGTCCTATGACTTACTTGCCCGTAAGTGCAACAATGTGATGTAAAGTTCAAATTTGCCTTTCTGCTGAAAAAAAATTAATAATATTGCAGAACTCCCATTTCCTTTAGACTGTGGAACTGGAATTGCTTTTGCTTTGGCATTGAACAGATCAATTTCTACAGCTGAGTTTCAAGATTTATCTGCAAAAGAACTGACTCTCCCAGTGTTCAATATTTATGTTTTACATCGTAATGTGTACAATACAACAACAACATGCCTCTGGAATGTAACTGGAGGAAAAAAGGGGGATGGCAAGCCAAAGGCAATGATATTAGGAGGTTTGCTCAGATGCTGTTTAGTGACTGGAACAGTCATGATGGGCCGATAGGTCTTCACCTGTCAAGCTGAATATTAGGATGTTTGCCTCGGTCTTGTTCATTAAATAGCATAGTCATGAGGGGTCAATTCAACATTTATGACACAGATGGGGGCCCATGATTTTTACATGTCTAAAAGTTTGGTCAGAAAGGTGGACTTGGAAAGAAGGAATTTGAATAATCAGAGAGATTTGGAGAGAGAATTCCAAAGCTTGTAGCCCAGAGAGCGAAAGGCACCAATGGTGTATAGATTAAGGAGAATTAATCCTTTAATCCTGTATAGATAGAGAGCATATGCGAAAAGAGCTATGTCAGGGCGCCGTCAGATCACATGGAACTGTCAGGGTCCAGACAGTATGTCATTCCATACCTGCCCTCTGTATATGTTCAACAAACTCTGTCACTGTTTACATAGGAGAGTGCAGATCCCACATTACTACATGGTGGAATCAAAGTGAAGGTGAGATGCAAGATGGCAGAAATGGAAGAATGTGGCATTGTGGGAACTTTGCAGGTTTGGATGAGGCAAATGAAATAGGGAAGACAAAGGTATTTAAAGGATTTAAACGCACAGACAGGACTTTTAAACTAAGGGCTTGGGAACCAAGTCAGGAAAGACAGGTGTGTTTGGTGGAAGGTACCAGGTATGGGATAAATATAGGAAGCACAAGTTTAGAATCAGAGGGCAAAAGACAGGAGAGCAGCTACAGTGGCATTAAAATAATCAAATCTGGAGATAAGATGAGGGTTTCAGAGGCAGATAGGCTGGGGGTAGCTTTTATTACAGAGATCTAAACAGAATAACATAAATTGTAGAACCTGAACTACTCGAATACTGAGTATTATTTCTGATTAAATCTCTTTTCTTGTTAAGTGGACCATTACACCTGACTGCCATACTTTGGACAATATACCAGTGGCAACACTTCATAAATCTTTCATTAGCTGTCAAGCTCTTTGGATTTGCCCTAAAGTCATGAAAGGTGCTACATGAACGCAAGTACTTTCTTTCTTGATGTTGGGGTCTCAAGATTCAATTGGTTTACTTTGTGTTACAATCCCAACAGATGTCATTACTGGAAATGCCAGATCCCAGACCAAAATCTGGCTTGCTAGATCATGGGTTTTTTTGTTTTTTTTACCTAAGTGCTGTCTCATTGAACTATAAGCATGTAACGTTGCAGATTTTAACAATATAACAGAAGTTTATTATGCAAAAGAAATGAAGTTAAATAGATAAATCAATCTATTTACATAGAATACAAATTCAAGAGTCTTAAACACAGTAAAAGTAGAATCCTATAATCCCAAAATACTCCTATACAATATTTAAAGAAATCTCTACAGTACCTAATCTAAACAATATCCAAACCAGAATATCTTTCTTGAATAACTTGGTAGTTTCAAATAACTTTGTCTTTAACTCCTATTTGGAACCTCTGATAGATTATTTCTGGAGCTATCATATACCTGAGGTTTAGCAAACTCAGCTTCAAATTATGTTCATGGTTTTATCCCAACATTTCTAATCTCTTAGTAACTCCTTACTCTAAGATCATCAAGTTTACTATATTCTACCTTTCTCAGAGGCTCTGCTCTAGACATGCATTTCCATGCAAGGACTTCACAGAACTGCCTAAAACATGATGTAAAACTGAAACAAAACTCATTCTTTTGGGCTGTGGATGTTAGCCTTAAGTTTAAAGGAAACTGTCTCAGTCTCAAAATTGCTAATAGAAACCTTGAGGTACAATTGTCTGCAATGTTAGGTTGTGAAATAAAAAATAAAATTAGAACAAATCATACTGTCAAAGTAACCCTCACAAACTATTTTAAAGAAATCACCATGGCTACAAAAATACTTACAAGTTAATTCTAACTTCAAACATGGAGAAGATTCACATGTTACTCACTCAAAATTCAAAATCCAAACTTAAAAGAGTTGGCATTTTAAATATTTATCAGAAAGTTTATATCATACTTTGTTCCTTGTTTCTAAGTGACTTTCCTATTCCATCTTACATTCTGCAACAGCTTAGGTGTCTTTACGCAAACAGAAATAAATCTGCACAAACTATTGATTAACTGGAGCTTGTGACTGGAGGATCTGTGGTGCTGCAGAGGTTCCCTGCAGCTTGAATATAAACAGCTATTAAATCCCTAGTGTCAGAGACAAGAGCCACGTAAAATCAATGAACAGCAAGTAAGGTCAGTGATAAATGTCCATTGCAAGCTTGAGCATGGATGAGAGCGATGAATGTTTTATCTTCAGGTTTAGTGCTGAAATATAGTGTCAGAATCTTTCTCTCTCCTCACAAAACAACCACAAAATGCTAATCAGTACAGCACGACAAATTTTCTGGGGCAGGCTGGACAAAACAAACATGTTTTGTCTCTCCGACATTAATTACATGTTTCAGCAATTGAAGTGAAATTAATGGCAGGTTTCAAAACACTCTCCTTTGCAATCAACCTCTTGCCTAGTTTAGAGTGAACCCAAGATTAATAAAGATGTGACTAGGGTCTTCTAGATTGGAACAAACACCATCGCAATTCCCTCCGGGTCAGGTTTATCTGTCATCTGCTAAGAATTTAGCTCAATTCCCAGGGTGATGTCTCAAAGAGTGTGTCCTCTTGGAATCCACAGGATTAGTGCCTGGCTTGCTGCATCCCATTTTCAAAACTATCTATTCTCCAATGAAGGATGAGCACAGCTGTTTGGGACAGGTGTAGGAGTACACTAACATCCTGAGATTGCAGGGGACAAGGGTCACTGATTCTTACAGAGGACTCATCTATCGCAGTGGATTTAGTATCTGGGGCCAGACAAATCACTGGAAATATTCTGCAACATATTGCACACAAGTGACCGAAAGGATTGCCCTCAACAGAGATTATGACAATAAAGGGAAATGGGGAGCAGGAAGGAAAGTGGAGTCGAAACGTAAGATCCGCCTTTGCCAATATTGAATGGGAGACTAGGTCCTAGAGGCAATATTGTTGACTCCTGCTCCTATTTCTTGTATTATTTTGTCCCTGGGCCTGGAAATTGTGAAATAAATAATAATCTTTTGTAATCATTCCTTTCATCTCTCCTAAAATACAGTTTCATGTCTGACTTTTGATTTTCTTCATTTATAATAACTTACAGAACATTGAAGAAGTCAAAATGAAACCTGCACAGAGATCGCTTTACATTGACATAAATCAACAATGGCATCTTGCATTTGGGTAGAGCCTGCCTTTCGTGTTGGAAAACATCTCAAAGTGCTTCAAGGGAGTAGAGGCAGCTAAAAACTGTTGTTCAGCCAAAACCAGAAATATTTAGGATGGTTGATCAAAAGCTTACTCAACATCAGGTTTTACTGAGTGACTAACAAAGGAAGAGGCAAAGAGATTTAGGGACAGTTTTCCAGAGTTTAAGGCCCAGGTGGCTTTGAACATGGCCACCCACAATGGAAATTTGGGATTCTCAAGAGGCCAGGTTAACAGAAGTGCAGGGATCTTACAGGTTTATAGTGCTGGAGGATATTAGAGAGAGAAAAGGGAGAGTGAGGTCGTGAAGTCTTATGTATTTTAGTTCTGTCTGACAGAAGAAGAGGTGACAGTATTCATAGGAGGATGTGTTCCTTTGCTTCAGACTTAGTGACAGTGTGAAATACTAAGAAGTAAAAAGGATGCTTTATGCAGTGCAGACTGCATCTCTGTCACCCTGCCACCAGCCCCAGCTAGGTGGACAGATCAACTGCACCAATTCCCCTTTCTCTTTCCCACTCTAACAAACCTTTGCTGTTAGACTGAGACAACAATTGGAATCCAACACACTGGATAAACCCTTCTCGGTGTTTGCTGCAGGTTTTGTCCATTTCTCAAAGCACTTAACCAATGTCATATTTCAGTTTCCCCCTCTTGTGAATGTTGTTTGAAACACAAAGGACTAATAGGGTTGCAACTTTAAACATAATTTTAAACATAACCTCTCTATCACAAATCTTATTTTTAACGCCTACATTCATTTTTCACCTCTGTTTAATGACGAGACAAAACAATTATAAAGGCTGCGAGTGAAGTTTCCGTAGCATTGATCATGGTCAACAATTTTACCAAACTCTTCTCACTTTTTCTCTTATTCCATAATCCCCAATGACCTTTCCATGTGTGCAAATATCTTCTGTGCTTGTTCTGTATGTGTCCATTCCCTGTATGCTTCTTAATCAACTTCCTTCTATCTGAATGTGATTCTCTCTTTGCATATGTTTTTTTTTCTTTCTCTCTCTCCCTCTCTCTGTATGTCTGTATGCCCCTTGTATGCACTTGTGTCCTTCCATTCTGCCAGCCTGTGGTTTTTCAAAGACACTTACACTCTCAGTTTCCACACACTTATCGCAAGATGCAAAGAAGCAGATTCAAAGTTTTAAATCTCCATATCGCCTGCCAGCTAATAAGCGCCTAACTGGGAAATGAGTGTTGAGGAACATGTGTCATGCAAATAGTCCAGAAGTAAAGTACAGAGCATGAATACTGCTGAACCAGAAAAAAAGAGCTGTGATGCTGAAGATTTGCAACCTGTACACATCAGGACAAATGCAAGAATGCCACTTTCCAAATGATCACAGCAATTTATACTCCAGGAGAAAAACGGTGGCAAGTCGACTCTGATTTGCAAAAATGTTGAAATGCAGAAAGCAGTAGATAACAATAGGCTCCTTGAGCCTTTGAATAATTCAATAAAGGAATCTTCTGTTTGCAGAGAATATTTCCTTGCATGTGTATGTATGCCACTTCCAGGAAGCATAATGAACCACATCAGTTGATTATCTTGTCTTCAGTAATGTAAAATGCTGCAGTTAAAGTCAGGGTGGGCTCTGAACTAGATCCATCACTCACAGTTCTCTGGGGTTTTTTGTTTGTTTTGGTGTAAAATGTTGCGGTTCTTTGAAATTTGTCACTCTAGCAATTGCTGTGATGAGTTTAAATGAAAAGTATGGTATCATGTCTCTCTTTTCAGCAATATTAACAGGTAATATCCTGCTATCTTCAAATGAAAGAATGGAAACTACAGCAATTCTGTAAAGGAAAGAGAAAATTAATTTCTATTCAGAAAACAGCTCCAAAATTAATGAGACTAAATAATAACTGGAAGAACTGCGGATGCTGCAAATCAGGAACAAAACTAGAAATTGCTGGAAAAGCTCAGTAGGCCTGGCTGTTTTGAGGAAGGGCCACTGAACACAAAATGTTAACTCTGATTTCTCTCCACTGGTGCTGCCAGACCTGCCGAGATTTTTCAGCAATTTCTGTTTTTGTTTCCAAAAACTAAAGAGGATGTTCACTGTTGAATTGCAAAACAATACTGAAGATGAAATTATTCCTAACTTGATTGTTGTTAAGGGTATCTTGGATATACAAAATGATAAGCTAACAGCCCCAGGGTCTCTTGGCTAAATGGCTATAGTAGAGTGTACAATTACGCCAATGGTGAGGGTTCAATTCCTGCATCCTCCAACTGGGTTCTCAGAGCCCATGCTTTTGTTTTTCCCCACAATGGTATCACGGGGCAAGAAATTATGAGCAATGTTTTGTTAATGAAGATGCTGCTTAGAGAGAGAAACGTACATGTCACCATGTTGAATTCACCATTTGCCATAACCTGTACACAAGACCATTTTCTTTCACATGCAATTGAGCAAGTACAGCTTTGAGTTGAGTTCTTATTGCAAATGGAAACATTGATTAAATATTTAAGGTTTAACAAAGTCATTTTACACCCTACTTCCCTGCCTCCATAGTCAGAGGGGGCCTGATTTTGACATTGTATATATATGACAGGGAAGTAGGATGCAAAATGACTTTGTTAAAACTTAAATATTTAATTAATGCTTCCATTTGCAATTTTTAAGTGGATACATCTTAACTGGCTAAAATTGGGCAACACAACTGTGTTAGAAATCAAGTGGGTCAGGATGGTCTTAGTATTACCACCAGACTATCAATCCAGAGACCTAGCTAATGTTCTGGGGGCTTAGGCATTGCAGGTGGTGGAATTTGAATACAATAAGAAAAATTTGGTGTTATGGGTCTAATGATGATCATGGAACGGTTGGGGAAAAAAAACATCAGGCTCACTAATCTCTTTCAGGGAAAAGAAACTGCTAGTCTGGCCTGCATAAGACTCAGACCTACATAACATTGTTCACTTTCAACTGCCCTCTAGGCAGTAAATGCTGAGCTAATCAGTGATGTGAAAAAATAATTTTAAAAAAAGTAACTGTGCATATTTTATACATTCTAATAGGGTCAGTCCCCATTGACGCAAGTTCCACAGAACAGCTTCTTATGTGGGCAAGATATTCAATGTTGCCAACAGTGGGTCAAATTGTATTATAGTGCAGCCAAATTATCAGAGAGTTTGTAACTAGTTTATTCATGGCAGTTGTGTTCAGAGTGGAATTCACCTTGGATCAGATATTCTGTCCAAAGCTAGATTGCCAATTTGCAATAGTTTACTAAGTCAGGGTTTTTCACAATTTCTTCTGAAATGCAATCTGAAGTATATTGAGTTGGTCTATCTTTCAGCAAACTGATCTGGTGTTTACAGAGTACGGCTGTCCTTCAGTGAATCGCTCACATTACCGAAAGTAACTTTAATCCCCTGGCACAGGTGAGCCTGGGTCTGGTGGGATTTTAACTTGTCTTTTTCATTCATGAACTGTGGGTGTTGCTGGCATATATTAACCAACCTGAGGATCCCCTGGACTGAGTGACTTGCTCAACTATTTCAGGTTATGAGCCAACCACATTGTGGCACGTATGGAGCCATATAAAGATAGGCCAGACCTGATAAAGAGGGCAGAGTTTCTTCCCTAAAGTGCATTCATGAACCAGAGCTTTTATGACACTCAACAATGGTTCCACAGCATCAAACTTTCAATTCCCAATGTTTATTGATGAAATGTATTCATTGAGTAAATTTAAATTTTACTATGTACCGTTGTAGGATTGGAACCTATGCTCTTTGGGTATTAACCTAAGCCTCTGGATTAGGTAAGGTCACCATGGTCCCAGAGGGGCATAGGGCTGGTTTCTCATTGGAGAGAAATGGCAGGTGGTGGTTTAACCTGATGGTCACCACGTGTCAGGTGACAGACAAGACTGACAAGGTAGGACCTTCATGGTGACCTTCAAGGAGGGAACTGGATCCACGCCATTGGCATCAATACATTGCAAACCAACCATCCAGCCAACTGAGCTAACCGATCCCCCCAATATTACTGCCTTAACAACATTATCATTAAACTAACACATTCCCTTAAATGAAGGAACTGAGGATGCTGGAAATCAGAAACAAAAACAGAAATTGCTGGATGAGCTCAGTGGGTCTAGCAGCGTCTGTGCAGAGAAATCAGACTTAGCAGTTCGGGTCAAGTCACCTTTCCTTAGAGTTCCTCAGCGTACAAAGAAAGGGTCACTGGAACCGAAACGTTAACTCTGATTTCTCTCCACACATGCTGCCGAACCTGCTGAGCTTTTCCAGCAATTTCTGTTTCTGACCTCCCCTTAAAGGCCTGACTCCCAATCAATGTTCCCTCTAGGCTGCACTGCCACACAGCCACTGGGAGGTTCCACACTCACCAAAATTCCACACTCACCAAATGGCATGATAACATACTGCCTTCCATTTACAGATCTGCTGTCATTGATGGGCCTTGGTGGCCCAGGCAGCAGAGAAAATAATTAGAGGCAACTTTGCTCCTTAACCTAACCCCAACCAACTTTGTTCCTGCTTTTAGTGGAGCCTGGACAGAAAGGTGTTAGTAATTTGCTCCCAGGGTGAAGGGTTGACAATTTAACTGTTATACTGAGGCTGTGTGCCTCATACATTTCCAAATAAACTCATCAGCTAAAGAAAGTCAAGAATTTCAGGATTCAGTAGGTGACTAATAAGTAAATTACTTGCTGAATCTTGGGCATATGCCTTCACCACTGGATATACAAACCCCCTTCCTGCTATCCTTCCAATTGCCCCCTATCCCGCACCAAAACCTCCAACCTTGCCAACAACAGGAGCTCTTTGCTCCCTGGTGACATGGCTCAAAGCCACCCTATCCATCAGCCATTTCTCCAGTGATCTCCACTCACCTCTAGTTGGGAAAGCAGCCAGTGCCATCACAGTGTAGGCTTCTGAGTTACAGTAGTTACAATTTCACAATGTGTGGGCAAATCACAATGTGCAGGCTTTCAGCGCTGTGCCAGGCCCCTTTCCTACATGCCAATGAGCTTTTGATACCACACACGGAACCGCTACAGTGTGGAAAAAGGCCAATCAGCCCATTGAGTCTGCAATGACCCTCCAAAGAGCATCCTACCCAGACCCAGTCCCCTTACCCTATCCCTATAACCCCACAGTTACTACATCCCTGGACACCACGGACAATTTAGTATGGCCAATCCACCTAACTTACACATCTTTGGACACACCAATGGTTTAAGACTGCTATCTTCTTCTCCAGAGTAATGAATGTTGAACAATTAATATTGGCTATACGAAAGTGAGGACTGCAGATGCTGGAGATCAGAGTCGAGAGTGTGGTACTGGAAAAGTACAGCATGTCAGGCAGCAGCCAAGGAGCAGGAGAATCAGAATTCCATATGAAAGGCTTTTGCCCGAAACGTCGATTCTTCTGCTCCTCGGATGCTGCCTGACCTGCTGTGCTTTTCCAGCACCACACTCTCGACAATAAATGTTGATTATGTCAGCAAAGCCCACATCCCATTAGACATGCATAAATAGCACAGTTCATTTCAATACAATGCACACAGGTACAAACAGAAAGCATGCGAGGAAGGAGGACAGGTTGGTTTAATGTGTCTTGTTTACACAACATTTACAGCGATTAGCACTTCACTTCATTTCAGCTGCAAATTTGCAACAATAATGAGTGAGGAGCTGTTTCAGATTCTGATGGCGTTCTCACGACACTGTGTTAGAATCACTTGCAGCTGTCATCAATAACAACAATTTGCATTTAAAAACAGAGGAGTGAGCTTGTGGCAGAGTTAGTACTCCTATCTCCTGGTCAGAAGGGGCTGGGTTCAAGACCCACCTGCCCCTGAGATGTACTGTAACATCGACTAAAAATATAGGAGACCTTTGTGGTGTCGTGAAAACGTTCCTGCCTCTGGTCCAAATCCCACCTGTTCCAGAGGTGTGTCATAACATCCCTGGTCAGGTTGATTAAAAATGCCTTTAAAAATGTCAGAGGGTATCCTACATTGATTCATAGGAGCCAAATCAGCCAAAATGTGACATGTCTGGGTCACATTTATTAGCAGACGTGAACGAAAGCTTGCTCAGAGAGATAGGCTTTAAGGAGTATCTTAAGGAAGGAGGAAAGAAAGACAGAGAGACTTTGAAAGTGAAATCCAGAGCCTGGAGTCCAGATAAACAAGGGCATGATTATGGATTACTGAATATCCAGGATGTTCAACAGGCCAGAGATTGACCACTCCAGAGACGTTGGAGTGTTGCACACTTAAAGGAGGTGATAGAGATTGGGAGGGGTCAAACCATAGAAGGATTTGAGGCATTGCTGAAAAAGGAGCTAACACAGATCATTGGTTGGTTGGCAAGTGGGATATAATGTGGGAAAATGTGAAATAGTTTATTTAGGCAGATAGATTAAAAACTAATTATCGAAGTGTTGAGATTTAGAACTCTGATAGGCAGAGGGATCTGGGTGTTCTGGTATATGAATCCTAAAGGCTAGCATGCACGTACAGCAAGTAAAGCTGATAGAATGTCATTGTTTATTGTGAGGGGATGCAATGGTAGGTTCAAAGGTCTGGGTTCAAGTTCCAGCTACCCAGACTGCAATGAGTCTGAACAGATTGATTCAAAATATTTACTTTATTAGGAAGTTTCCATTTCATGTCACCAGTGAGATCACGTTTGGAGGACTGTGTATAGTATTGGTCTCCTTATTTAAAGAAGGATACAAATGCACTAGAAGCAAATTAGAGAGAATTTATTAGACTAGTATCTGGTATGGGCAGATTGTCTTAATGATGAAAGATTGGATACAATAGGTTTGAGTCCTCTGGATTTTAGCAAGAGGTAAAGGACTTTTGTGTAAAAGGACGTACATAAATCCTGGAAGGTGTCAGCATAGGTCGACAGGATGGTGAAGAAGGCATCGTGGATGCTTGCCTTCATTAGCCGGGATGTAGAATAAAGGAGCAAGGAAGTCTCATAACTTTATAAAACATTGGTTAGGCTACAGATGGAATACTGTGCGCAGTTCTGGTCGCGACACTATCAGAAGGATGTGATTACACTAGAGAGGATGCAGAGAAGATTCACCAGGATATTGCCTTGGGATGAAAAGTCTCGGTTATGAAGAGTGACTGGATAGGCTGGGTTTGTTTACATGGGCGCAGAGTAGGCTGAGGGGGGAATCTGATTGAAGTACGTAAGATTATGAGAGGTATAGAGAGGGTAGATCATGAGAATCACTTCTCCATGTCTAGAACCAGAGGGCACATGTTAGGTGAGGAGTAAGTGGTTTACAGGAGATATGAAAAAAAGTGTTTTCATCCAGAGGATGGTAGAAAAATAGAACATGCTGCCTGAGAGGCAGGTACTTTCTCAACATTTAACAAGTAACTGGAGGAGCACTTAAAATGCCAGAGCATGGTAGGCTTTGGACCAAGTGCAACTAAATGGGATTAGTGTAGTTTAGTGCTTGTTGGTCAGCATAGACATGGTGGGCAATAGTCCTGTTTCTATACTGTATGACTCTATGACTTGATTGAAACATGCGAGACGCTGAGGGGGCTTGACGTGATGGATGTGGAGAAGATGGTTCCTCTTGTGGGAGAATCTAGAACAAGGAGTCACTGTTCAAAAATAAGGGGATGCCGATTTAAGTCACAAATGAGATTAAATTTTGTTTTCAATGGGGAGCTTTCCTATCTCAAAATCTAAGGATTGTGAGCTCAAATCCCACTTCAGAGCAATGAGAGTGCAATCTCAGCTGAGATTGATAGAGTGCTGCACTGTTGGAGGTGCCATCTTCTAATGAAATTAACAAACAGACTCTCCTGTTACCTTGAAAGTTTAAAACAAATCCCATGGTATTATTCAAAGGACCCTTTCCCAGACCCAGTCATAGAGTCATTGAGATTTACAGCACTTGAAACAGGCCTTTTGGTCCAACTTGTCCATCCTGACCAGATAGCCAAAATTAATCTAGTCCCATTTGCCAGCATTTGGCCCATTTCCCTCTAAACGCTTCTTATTCATGTATCCATCCAGATGCCTTTTAAATGCTATAATTGTACCAGCCTCCACCACTTCCTCTGGTAGCTCATTCCATACACGCAACAACCTCTGTATGAAACAGTTGCCCTTAGATCCCTTTTATATCTTTCCACTCTCACCTTAAGCCTAGGCCCTCTAGTTTTACCCTGGGAAAAAGATCTTGTCCAATTACACTATCCATGTCCCTCATGATTTTATAAACCTCTGTAAGGTCACCCCTCAGCCTCCAATGCTCCAGGGAAAACAGTCCCAGCCTATTCAGCCTCTCCCTATAGCTCAATCCCTGCAAAATCTTTGTAAATCTTTTCTGAATCCTTTCAAGTTTCGCAACATCTTTCCTATAGCAGGGAGACCAGAACTGAATGCAGAATTCCAAAAGTGGCCTAAACAATGGCCTGTACAATGGCAACATGATCTCCCAGCTCCTATACTCAATGCATTGACCAAGTGTACCAAATGCCTTCTTCACAATCCTATCTACCTGTGACTCCACTTTTAAGGAGCTATGAACTTGCACTTTAAGGTCCCTGTTTGACAACACTCCCCAGGACCCTACAATTAAGTGTATAAGTCTTGCCCTGATTTACCTTTCCAAAATGCAACACCTCATATTTATCTAAATTAAACTCCATCTGCCACTCCTTGGCCCATGACCTGGTCTGTTGATATTTATCTCTTACCCAACACCACAAAAATAGACTATCCGACCCTTATTTCTTTGTTTTTTCACCCGAGAGGTTGATATGTGCAAGTTGCCAGCAAATTTCCTGCATTACAACAATGGTTACATTTCAGTAAGTACTTCACTGGCTTTGAAGTACTTTAGGTTATCCTGATGGAAAATGCTAGATAAATCTACTTCTCTTATTACAGTTCTGCTAAGACAGGGTCTAAATCACTGTGAAGCAGAATTCAACAACAAACACCACCTATTGGATCTTTAAAATGACAACCTTGCATGGAATCACATTCTTACTACAAGCATTTGTAGGTTAGATGTTGGTAAACCGGAGACCCCATATACTTTCGAAGCAAATGCTTTCTCCAATCTAGATTGCAGCCTGACCCTAGAAAAGGATTAAACCAGTGGCAATACCTCCTGAGTTGGAGCCGTACTTAAACAGTTTTCAGTGTATGATCTGAGATCTCGGTTATGTTTAATCTTTACAGATCTGAATGAGCTTCTCCCATTCGCAGAAAGGCAATCCAGAGTCATCAATATTGGTACGTGCCACAGGAAAAGCTGCTGGGATAAGCAGTGGGAAACTTACACACACACACACAACACACACAGATACAGGTACGCACACACAGCTACAGGCTCACGTGCACACAGACACACGGGTATAGACACAAAGACAGACATAGGCACAGTTACAGGCACGCATGCACACACACAGATACAGTCACGCATACATATACAGGCCCGCGCGCACACACAGACGCACAGGTACAGGCACGCGTGTACACACAAATACAGGCACACACAGACACACTGTTACAGGCACACACAGAGATACAGACACATATGCACACAAACAGGCATAGGCATGCACACACAGATACAGGGACATACACCGATACAGACACGCGCGCACACAGACACAGGCACACACAGATACACAGTTAAAGGCACGCATGAACACACAGATGCACACACACACACATATACAGGTGGGTGTGCACACAGATACAGGCACACGCAGACACACAGCTACAGGCGCACATGCACACAGAGATACAGGCACACACACACAAACAGACACAGGCATGCATGCACAGATACATGCACGCAGAAAGATACAGACACACACACACAAATACAGGCAAGCACACAGACTCACTCACAGATACAGGCACACACGTGGGTAAACACACAGAAACAGGTTCATACCTACCCCCCCCACACACACACACAAACACGCAGATACAGGTATACCGTACACAGATACAGTCACACACGTAGCCAATGAATCAACCAACTTAGGCTTCTAAGAAAAGCTAAACACTACTGCTGTACAATCATAAACTATTGTGACAACAGAGTTAAATTTTGAAATAGGTAAGTATTGACCAATTATTGTGACAACAGTTAATTTTTGAAATAGGTAAGTATTGACCAACTTCCAGCAGATCTGCAGAAACAATTCAAGCTGTCTATTTCATTGCATTTCAGGGGCTCCATGGATCTCTCAAGGTTGAAAGGGATTCTGCAGCTCTGTTAGGGTATGTTTACTAAATGGCCTGCTGTTTAAATGACACTCTGTGGAGGAATATGACTTGTCTGTGGCTGTGAGAATTCATTTACTGTGTTGTTTACGAAGTCCCTGTATGCTGATCATGATTCAAGGAACCAAGTGAAAACACATTTCTGCTGCAGAGTTTCTTAATCCAGCTTATACTTTCAGCACTTCTAGGCAACTTGTCCAAGTAATGGACTGATCAGTTGAATGCTGCCTGTAGAAACATCATCAAAACAGACTGCCTGAATTGAGCCGTCGACTATACTTTCTATAAAAGACATCATGTTGATACAGATTTTTAAAGCCAGACATCTGGGAAATTTGGTTTGCAAGATATCTGTACTGGGAATTTAACAATTACCCTAAACTTGTCACCTTCTTTGTTGTCAAACACGTCCAGATTCGGAATTGGGAACAAAGTTTCAGTTACGGCGATGCTGTACCTGAGTCCTACAGCAGCCCTATTGCAGTCCTGTGACATTTTCCCAGACCATATTTATCATCTCTGTGAAAACTATTGATTTCGTGCCAAGTGCTAAATTATGGGTAGTTTCATCTATTTGTCTTCTGTCAAATGGGAACTGAATTCTTAACTGTTATGTCCCAGTAAACACTGAAATTGGTGTGCTAATAACTAACTGCAATTATTTCCAAGCCCTCTAGAACATTCTGTCAGTGAATAACAAAGGAACACATGAGAAGTGTAATTGTTATAATGTGCTTATTCCCATCAGGAGGCCAGCTCATACTCAGTTAACAACATGCACGTGCCATGCACATCAGAAACACTGAAGCCACCCTGCTGTTCTTGTGCAAAAAGGTCTAAGGGCAAGCCTTTAACCTATGAACGGTTCTTGCACTATTTTTAACTCACCTTACAAATTGACATTCCCCCCTGCACTCTGACCTGATGTTAAAAATACACAAATTTATGTTACGAGTGTGCACACATTGCTGACAAGCATCAGCTGATACATCAGGCTTACCCTGCACTCAAGATGCCTGAGGATGCCCTATGGCCACATCATTTTCTGGGGAAAGAAACAGGACTAATGGGGGATGAGGTAGGAAAAAGCACTGGAAAATACCTGACAGCAGCCTCCCTCCCCGCATTTGACACAACCACCAGCTTTCATGCCTCATATGACCCTCTTTCCATCCCTCTTCATTTTATCCCATTAGCTCATCATTCCCCTTGATCACATTGATGCTCTTGCCTCAATTATGGTTCATGGTGGCAAGTTCCACATTCTAAGCAATAATCCATTGAAATCCTCCCTCCTGACAATGCTGCTTCCCACCCACTGTTTCAGTGCTACCTTTACACAGGAAGGCAGCGACTAACAAGTGTCTTGTGAACACTATACAAGAAACCACACCAACTTAAGGGAAACCAAGCAACTGTTCTGCTACATTGTCTCATCTATCCTCAAGGATACACCATGGTTTCGTTGTACTTCCCTTAATGAAGAATTTACATTTATGTAACACCTTTCATGACCTCTGGAATTTTTTTTTGTTCACTCATGGGGTATGGACATTGCTCGGCGAAAGTGAGGACTGCAGATGCTGGAGATCAGAGTCAAGATTAGAGTGGTGCTGGAAAAGCACAGCAGGTCAGGCAGCATCCGAGGAGCAGGAAAATTGACATTTTGGGCAAAAGCCCTTCATCAGGAATGTCGATTTTCCTGCTCCTCAGATGCTGCCTGACTTGCTGTGCTTTTCCAGCACCACTCTAATCTTGACTATGGACATTGCTAGCTAGGCCAGCAGTTATGGGTCATCCCTAATTGCCCAGTGGGCAGTTCAAAGGCAATCACATTGCTATGGCTCTGGAGTCAGCCAGACCAGGTTCGGACAGCAGTTTCCTTATCTAAAGGATATTCGTGGACTACAGGGATTTTCCAAAAACAAACAACAGCTGCATGGCCACCATTCGACTCTTCAGTCCAGACTTTAACTGATTTCAAATTCCACCGTCGACAATGGATCCCCAGAACATTACTCAGATCTCTGGATTAATAGTCTCGCAATAATATCAGCTTCCCCTTTACAGCTCCCACTTTACAGCTAATGATGTACTTGTGAAGTGTACACCTAGTTGTAAAAATGTGACAGCCGATTTATGCACAGGAAGCTCCCGGCAACTATAAGCAGTTAAAGGCTGGAAAATGTAGCACGGCGCAAATACCTGTGAGCGTCCCTTTGCTTCTCTTTGAAATGGTGCCATGGGATCTTTAACATCTATCTGAATGGGCAGGTTGGGTATTGGTGTAAAATCGGCACCTCAGACTGCGCAGCACTCCTTGAGTGTAGAACTGGAGTTTCAGCTGGTGGAGTGGGGTTGGAATACCTGATGTACTGGCTCAAAACACAGATTGCACCCAACTGATGCTCTCAGGAGATCATTGCTGCAGGACAAACACTCACTCTCCAAGCTCATTTCAATGGACGTTCGTGGCACCCTAACATAAGTCAGAGTGTGACATTATTAGCAGTCCCTCAATTCAAGGATAAAGTCGACTCATGAATTTCTGCCATGGGTCTCCAAGTCAGCAAACTGGCAAACAATAAACAGGGAAGTGTCTGTGTGTATATACATGTATGTGCGTATGTTTATGTGTGTGTGTATGTATATGTGTGTGTGTTTGTATACGTATGTGTATGTGTGTGTCTATGGGAGGGGGGAAAATGGGTTTTAAAGTATATCATATGCAAAAGAAAAAGCTCTTTAACTCCTTCAGATGACTGTGCCTGCCTGCAAGATTCCACGTTGAACTCTAACCTTTTACGCAGATTTACAAGCTACTTCCATCTCCACATTCATTCGCACTGAAATGTAATCAATTCGAAATGACAGTCCCACAGGGAGCAATCCCAGCCATCCAAACAGTCAGCCAGAGGGTAGGAGAGCCTGATATTTGTCTGATGACAAGAAAACACAGTCAATCAGGCAGGATAGCCACCCAGAGGGAGGCTAGCAGTCGCTGGGCCATTGGGTGGGAGGTGGTGACAGGAGGGGAGGGCAGAAGGGGGATTGGTAGAGAATGACAGCCCTCAGTCCTGATGTGGAAGCATTCCAAAACGCAGCCTAAGCAACATCAAATGAAAGTACATGTGGCTCTTGCAGCTCTGTCACGTGTGAGTATCAGCACTGGAAAACAAAACCTGCACTGACACTGTAGCATTAGACTGGCAGCAATGGTTGAACACGTGACCAGAGGTCTTCGAGCTTGGAAGGTGGGGGTGGGGTTGGAGGGGTGGGGGGGCAATATAATTGGGTGGGGGGGCAATATAATTCACTCTGAAAAGAACTGGGCTGAAGCTGCTCATCAATTTTAATTACACGTTTTAATATGCTGCCACATTCAAGACTTCTAGTCCATAATTAATTAAAACCATTTATGGAAGGAGATGGAAATTGGAATTTAAATACAACCGAGTAGTTGGTGGGAGCATACAAGGATTGTATTATTCCATGCTGGTGATTCATTAGGCAGACAAGCATGTAACTCAACACTCTCAGCACACAAGGTTAGAATTCCTCTGCACTAAAGGCACACTGCACTTCCAAACAAAACGTCAACTATTTTCATGCTCTGTGTATCAGCCAAAGTCGAAGGATGTATTATCCAACTGAAGGTCACTTTTCCCCTGGGCACAGACCAGAGTATCGTAGTTTTCTGTAAACAACACTGACCATTTGAGATAAAAATATATTCGGATTCTATCAACAGAATTGCAACACTCCATAATGTCCTTTGGTACAGTTAATTAAGGATACTGACAATCTGGCAGTCAATGTATTTTTTAAATGCAAAGTTTCCTTTTTACATTCAGAGAGTATAAACGTTGCTTGCCTGTCCTTACTTGGCCCTGAACAGAAGCTGGTAATGGACTAACTATGATCTGCTGGGTAAAAACAATGACTGCAGATGCTGGAAACCAGATTCTGGATCAGTGGTGCTGGAAGAGCACAGCAGTTCAGGCAGCAAAATCGACGAGCAGCAAAATCGACGTTTCGGGCAAAAGCCCTTCATCAGGAATCTGCTGGGCCAGTTAAGAGTCAACCCTCAGAGAAACATTTAGTGAGTAGGAACATTCTCCATAGACAACCTGAGAGGCTTTTAAGGCAATCCAATAGCTTGCAGTACTCTTTGTGATATTAGAGTTTTCCATTTTATTCTCAAATGCACCTGGTGGGATTTGAATATGTTCTTTAGACCATTAGTCTAGGTCTCCAGGTTACTCAGGCCAATAACACTGTCACTATGCTGTTCTACCCACAGCACAGAGCAGCGTTTGGGAGACCTGGGAAATACATGATGTGGTTTATGTACAATTGTTCTTCCATGGGAAGTGCTGGATAGAAATAGTAGGCGACTGAACCAGGTTGCTACAAAGGGAGCAGCCTCTGCTAAACAAAGAGGAAATGCTGACATATATTTTGTGGTGGGATCAGTTTAGTCCCCTCACAAGATACTTAACAATGTCTTCTTGAAGCTGGATTAGTGGTGCTGGAAGAGCACAGCAGTTCAGGCAGCATCCAAGGAGCTTCGAAATCGACGTTTCGGGCAAAAGCCCTTTATCAGGAATAAAGGCAGTGAGCCTGAAGCGTGGAGAGATAAGCTAGAGGAGGGTGGGGCTGGGGAGAAAGTAGCATAGAGTACAATAGGTGAGTGGGGGAGGGGATGAAGGTGATAGGTCAGGGAGGAGAGGGTGGAGTGGATAGGTGGAAAAGGAGATAGGCAGGTAGGACAAGTCCGGACAAGTCATGGG
>NC_057730.1:9938468-9953140 GCF_004010195.1 Chiloscyllium plagiosum
GGGGCGGAACCTGTAACTGGAGTGGGTGTGATGGTGGGGGGAATGGGGGTGGAGTCATGAGCAGGGGTAGTGTTCCCCTTGGTGTTCGGGGGGGTGGGGATCGTGACAGTGGGGTCTGTGGAGGGCATGTTGGCAGAATGCAGGTGAGTGGCGCTGGTGGGGGCGGAAGTGGTGGTGACCACGGCAGTAGGGGTGGCGGACGTCACTGAGCATGTGGCATCAGCGATGATGTGAAGGGCGGAAGTGATGTCACATGTGATGCATGAGGAATTGTGAGGGGCGGAAGTGGTTGTGGGAGTGGCCATGATGGGGGCAGAAGTGACACCATCAATCAGCGTGGAGGTGGCAGTTGCATCAGCCGCATGGCTAATGGCGTCTGAGTAGATTGTGAGGCCAGGGGAATCTTCTGGAATGTTTGAGGAGCACTGGTTATGGAGGTGGGTAGATAAAAGTTTGTTGGACTTACAGTTTTTGATGTTTGAGATGGAATTGAAATACTGTTTGTTGAGAGTATGAATTCTCCTGAGGATGTAGTACAGAGTGGGCCCTCTTGAAGTCAATAACTGATAACTAACCTATTACACTAGCATACATGGATCCCAGTCCATACAATTAGAAACAATTATTTTCTTGCTTCGTCTCGAGTCTTTGTGATCTACTTTCTTCCTGATTCCATCCCATCCCCCAACTCACCGTGACCTGAGGAGCATTTTATTTTATGATTCCAGGAAGTCCCTCTAAGTGACAAGTGACCATTTTCTAGCCATGAGTCTTGTCACTGAGTATCAGCAGGAAGTTTAACATGGAGTTGTTTCTCCAACTCACTCAGTGCCAGGGTATACACAGGGCTCAGTGAGTGGAGGCCAGAAAGAGCAAATCACAAAAACCTCTCTCTCCTAATATATCCCAATTGTCATGCCCCGCCCCCTTATTTCAATGAGCAGCCAAGATAAAGGGTCAAACCTGTGAACATCTCCAGGTGAGTTAAAACAGAACATGCTCATACAGCCTTCATGAGGGCTGAAATAAAATGTTGATGAGGTTCTGCACTAAATTTCATTCATTACCACGGCTTAGCAGACAGTACCCTCACTCCCATGTCTGAAATTTGTAACACTTGTGAAAGTGCTTTAGGACTTCCAAATTTGGGATGAGAAGTTGAAGCCAGGTCTTGTTCACCCCACCTCCCAGCGTGGATGTAAAACATTTTCTGGCACTATTTTGTAGGTAAGCTTCCCTGTTTCCAAAGCAATGTTTATCCCTCAAGGCACATCCTGAAAATAAATTATCATTATCCCACTGCTGTTTGTGCGAGCTGGCTATGCAGAAATTGGGTGCCGCATTTCAATGATGGCCACACGTCATAGAATAGAATCCCTTTAGCGCAGAGAGAGGCAATTTGACCCATCAAATTGGCACTGACCCTCCAAAGAGCTTCCCACCATGACACACACCCTATCTTCTTAAACCTGTATTTCCCATGGTTAATCTACCCAACCTACACTTCCCTGGACACTATGGGCAATTTAGCTTGGTCAATTTACCTAACTTATACATCTTTGATTTTAGGAGGAAACCAGAGCACCTGGTGGGAACTAACACAGACACGGGGAGAATGTGTAAACTTCATACAGTCGCCCGAGGGTGGAATCGAACCTGGGTCCCTGGTGCTGTGAGGTAGCAGTGCTAACCACTCTGCCACCATGGAGGACTTCTTCTATCTTGAAGGATGCTTGAGAAATCCGTGCCTCTATTTCTTTAAGGAAGCCTACTACTGAAATCCTCCAATTACTATCCCTTGACAATTCCCCCAGGCCTTTTTCCCTTCACTTCCCAGAGGTTTTTCCCAGAACTTATAATTTCTGCAAACTTGCATCTGGCAGAACATCACATGGCAAAGCTCCTGTAAAAGCATTAAGATTAGATTCCCTCCAGTGTGGAAACAGGCCCTTCGGCCCAACCAGTCCACACCGACCCTCCGAAGAGTAACCCACCCAGACCCATTTCCCACTGACTAATGCACCTAACACTACGGGCAATTTAGCACGGCCAATGCACCTAACCTGCACATTTTTGGACGGTGGGAGGAAACCGGAGCACTAGGAGGAAACCCACGCAGACACAGGGAGAATGTACAAACTCCACACAGACTGGAGGCTGGAATTAAACGTGGGACCCCGGTACTGTGAGGCAGCAGTGCTAACCACTGAGCCACCATGCCGCCCTAAATCAAATTTAGGTCATGTGCAGGAATTTACATCGGAGTCAGCCAAGGTAGAAAAAATGATTCACTAAAGACAAGAGAGGACAGAAGAGGACAAAATGGTCATGGAAGAGAAGGAAGAAAGACCCATAAGGAATGAAACAAAAAGGAGACTGAGAAAGGTGGAAATGATCAAGGGGAAAGAGAGAGATGAAGCAGGAGAGAGGTAAAGAGCAATGACGATGCAGAGGGGAAAAAGTACTGAGCAGGAAGAGATCAAGAGGAGAAAAGGAAGGAGAATGAACATGAAGGGAAACAGTGAGAAGGGGAAAGAGATTGAAGGAGAATAAGAGAGAAGTGGAGAAAAATGAAGGGGCAAGTAACAAAAGGGAGGGGGAGTGAGTGAAGGAGAAAATGAGTAAATGGAAAGGAAAGAGAGAGCAAATAAAAACAAGCAGGATACAGGCAATTATCACCACAGGCATTGAAAGCAGAAAATAAATGGTCCCTACAAATGCACACAGGATAGCTGCAGGCAGATGATGTACTACAGCAATAAGATATGTCTGGCCCATGGAGAAATCAGAATGTCAGTGCTTCTTTCCTGCCTCGACAGAATGCTGCAATGTTCATTATCTCTGTGTGCACAGACTAGTCTACAACTCCTTAGGATCTACTATGGTCAACTGTCAGACTTGTGGCTCACCACCAACTTCCTTGTTTACGTTGAAAAATGCTCCTGATCTATTCCAAGCTGTTTTTAGTGGTTATTGCAAAGAAATGTGCACACATATTTATTGAACAAATTATAGGATGGGGAAGCATGTCAACACATCAATTTGAGGTCTTTTTAATCTTTGCAGCTTTAATTTGTCTGGAATAAAGCAAATTTAGGAATTGGAAAGCGTAAGATTTGGTGTCGGCCATTTAAATGTGCCGGGATCAGTGCTCGAAAACAACACTCAAATAGCCCTACACCAAACAGGCTAAGCAGACCACTTGATACACAGATTGAAACAGTCACTCCCTCCACTACCACTGCTCAGTGGCAACCATGCATACCATCTACAAGATGCACTGCAATAACTCACCAAGGCTCCATCAACAGGAGTTTTCAAACCTTCAGCCAGTCCCACTTCAAAAGACAAGGGCAATGGATTTCCCACCTGCACATTCCCTCCAAGCCACATAGCTACCTGACTTGAAACAAAATTGGTGCTCCTTCACCATTGTTTAATCAAAATCCTGGAACTCACTACCTCACAATACTGGCAAAAAACGGAGTACAGAGATTCAAGAGGATTGCTACAGTGTTGGGTTTAAAATTGATATTACAACCCAGACTAATAAGGGTTAATTGTTATGGGTTAATTGGACACGACAGTGAGCAATTGAAGCAAATGTTGCATTGAAAAAGTTCCCGACAGACAGCAACACAGTGTGAGACTCATTTGTTTAATGTATACGTCAGTGGTTTAACCTAACCATTTAGCTTTAATATATATATACACACACATATTATAAACTAATACTTATTAATTAAGTATTTTAACCCATAAAATTAGCTACATACTGATGTGCACACATATTCTTGTAACCATTTTGGTCAGACCTTATAGGAATCTGTTCAGCACTTTCAGTCCAACAATACAACAGCTCACCACCACCTTGGCAAGGGCAGATAGGGATAGACAATAAATACCAACCCAACCAGAAATGCCCACACCCTCAGTGTGAAGAGAAAACACAAGGGTATTAAAGGGAAAATCGTACTTCTACTCCTGAGCATACCAAAGCTTACACTGTAACATGTCTGCTCAACAGCACAGTGAAATGGATGGTACACCTCAATAAAATGCTGACGTGAACCCTGGCTGATGTTGTTGGAGATGGAGAGTTAATGCCAGCAATGCTCCTGTCTCTACAGAGTCCACTGAGAGGCAGCTGCTTTATTCCAAGTGCAGATTGGAATAAAGTCTGCCAATAGTATCTTTTGGCCTCTCCTCCTTCCTCAGGGTAGACGTGTACCTGAGCCAGCCCGCAATTCCCTCGTTCAACATGAACGTGCTTTTCAGTGTCTCTTAGCGGCTTTTAGTGCTCTGGAACGTTCATCATTATGTCAGCGAGCAGTTTAAAGCTCCATTTCATCCAACTTCCTTTTTTTTGGTTTCAACATAGAAATCGATAATGCTGCCCTTTCAGAAAAACAAAACTGACAATATATGCAAAAAAACAAACTGGAATCAGCTTCAGTCATGACATTTTAAGGTGGGAGGTTGGCTGAGTCAAAGTTAGCCTAATTGCTTTTCTGATCCATTGTACCCAGACCTCAATTCATCAGGTACATGGCTTTTAATTGAACAGATCAAAGTTAATGAATGCGTTTTTTGTTATGTTTGTAACAGAGTTCAGTGTTGTGTTATATCTCAGAGCAAGCAGGCAATATACCTTTAAGAGGTATACACATGATATAATCGCCATATCTTAGCATGTGACTAGATGGTATAAAAGTCTGTCTCCACCTTACTGAGCTCTCTCTTGCAGCATGATAGGCTGAGGGAAGCATTTTACAAATTGCTTGGTTTAAGCCCAGACACAGAAGTGGCTATGATTGTAACGTGTATATACAGATACAAGGAGCTGTGAAGCTTATTGCATGTTTCAGTACGTCATTTCTTTTTCAGAATCCCGAAGTGTGGAAGCAGGCCATTTGGCTCATCGAGTCCAAACTGCCCTTCTGAGGAGCATTCCACTCAGACCCACCCCACTACTGTATCCCTGTAACCCTGCATTTCCCATAGGCAATCCACCTAACCGGCACATCTTTGGACTGTGGGAGGAAACTTGAGCACCCAGAGGAAACCCACGCAGACAATGTGCAAACTTCACATTGACACTCGGCCAAGGCTGGAACTGAACCCAGGTCCGTGATGCTGTGAGGCAGCAATGCTAACCACTGAGCCACTGTGCCGTCAAACTAACTCCTATGTTGTGGGAGCTAACATAAGTGTTACCTCACCAAGTATGAATACATTGCTGAAAGCCCATCTCCAAATATGCAGCAGCTCTTCTGGACAAAACAGATCAGTTATAGCTGTAGAGGGTATTTACAGGAGCTGGTTACCTGCTAGTACCAACAACATGTTGCTTAGTAACATTGAATGGGGAATTACATTAAGAATTACATTAAAAAGTGTGGGAAACATCACATTGGAAAAATGAATTGGAAATTACATTTTAAACAGTTTTGGAAGATTGCCAGACCAAAAAAAGGAATATTAGTCTTTTACAGATGAAAGCAAACTCAAGAGGACACGGAGTCTGAAATAATTTGTTTCGCTGTATCTTTCTATCAACATGAGAAATGGTGTTTGACACTGGTTGGTCACAGAAAAGTGAGGCCCTTTACTGGCCACCAACCGACATTTCTTTTGTAGGTTATTCAGGACACGGACAAGGCAACTGTAACAGGGTGAATGGAAACCCTTATATTCAAGGAGCACATTCCATCAACTTAGGATCTCCTACAACAGTGTGCAACCGACAAAGTATTTTTTTAAAGTGTACGCACTGTGGTAACGGAGGAAGCGCAGCTATCAATTTGCACACAGGACACTCGGGACAGCATGACTGCCTCACAGCACCAGGGACCCGGGTTTGATTCCATCCTTGGGGACAGTCTGTGTGGAGTTCGTACATTCTCCCTGTGTCTGCACAGGTTTTGTCCGGGCGCTCCGGTTTCTTTCCATAGTCCAAAGATGTGCAGTTTAGGTGGATTGGCCAAGGGATATGCAGGATTACAGGGATGGGTGGGATGCTCCTTGGAGGTCCGACATGGATTCAATGGGCCGAATGGCCTTTTTCCACACTGCAGGCATTCAATGGCTCTATGACATCTCTGCAGGAGTTCCTCAGGGTAATGGCCAAGACTCAACCATCTTCAGCTGCTTCATCAATGATCTTCCCTCCATCATAAGGTCAGAAATGGGGATGTTTACCAATGATTGTACAATTTGTACAACTCTTTAGATACTGAAGCAGTCTGTGTTCAAGTGCCACAAGATCTGGACAATATCGAGGCTTGGGCTGATAAGTGGCAAGTACATTTGTGCCACACAAATGCCTGGTGATGACTATCTCCAATAAGAGACAAACTAACCACTGCCCTTGACATTCAATGGTGTTACTATCAAAAAATCCTCCATTATTAATATTCTAAGGGTGACCATTGATCAAACACTCAGTTGGACTCAAAACATAAACACAACATCTCCAAGGGCAGGTCAGAGACAAGGAATATTGTGGTGACTAACTGACCCCCCAAAGCCTGTCCACCATCTACAAGGCACAAGTCAGGAGTGTGATGGAATACTCCCCACTTGCCTGGATGGGTGCAGCTCCAACAACACTCAAGAAGCTCGACACCATCCAGGGCAAAGCAGCCCGATTGATTGGCACTACATCCACCAAGCATCCACTCCTTCCACCACTGACGCTCAGTAGCAGCATTGTGTACCGTCTACAGATGCACTGCGGAAATTCACCAAAGATCCTTAGACAAAACCTTCCAAACCCACAACTACTTCCATCCAGAAGGACAAGGGCAGCAGATACATGAGAATACCACCATCTGCAGGTCCCCCTCCGAGCCACTCGTCATCCTGACTTGGAAATATGTCACCATTTCTTCATTGTCATTGGGTCAAAATCCTGGAATTCCCTCCCTAATGGCATAGTGGGTCAACCCACATCAGGTGGACTACAGCGGTTAAGAAGGCAGCTCACCAGCACCTTCCCAAGGGCACTGGGGACAGACAAGAATGCTGGCCCAGACAGCCCAGACAATGATGTCCACATCCCACATGAATAAAAAAAATGCAAGAATACACAGTAATGTGATAGTAACTAGACAATCTGTTTATTTTCATGATGCTTACTGTGGGATTAAATCCCAATCAGATTAGCAAAATGAATGTGCATGACTTCTTCAAATAGAACTGTGGGATCTTTTGCATCTAGCTGTGGGGGTTTAATGCTTCATCTTAATTACAATACCTCAGGCAGCGTAGCACTCCCATCAGTTGTGCCCTGCCGTGGGACTTGAATTTATGAACTTCCAGGTAATGTATCTCATCAATTTCACTTCTGAGGACACAAGGTAATAGCCTGCAGAAATTATCCTGATGTATCAATGGATTTCTCCTTTGACATAGAACCCTTTCATTCTGTTTGTCCAGAGATGACCAAGTTTGGGCATTCAAAGGACAAGCAACAGCTAACACTGCTGGAGAGAGAGAGAGAGAGAGACCGAGAGGCAAAAGGTGAAAACACCATGTGAAGATAGCTCAGTGAGAAATGCAAGAGTTTCTGATTAAAATTTAAATACAAAAAGCACATTTCTAGTACAGTATTATACTGAATATTGAATTTAATGGAAGTGACTGACATTGAAAGAAAAAAAAATCAACATTGAACGTTTGTGTCTTGTATCTTACAGTTGTATGGGCATGGGAGATTTGTTTACTAGCACCTTGTCCTTTATTACTTAGTGGATTTTGGGTGATGCCCATATTTATTGTCCACCTCTAGCTACCCATAGTCAATTGAATTGAATTATTTTTTGTCACTTACAATGAGTAATACAGTAAAATACAGTGAAAAGGATCAACTATCGCCCAATTTGGTGCCATTTTGAATTGTTTAAGAATAAAACGAGTTAAAAGATATCA
This sequence comes from Chiloscyllium plagiosum, assembly GCF_004010195.1. Lineage (NCBI taxonomy): Eukaryota > Metazoa > Chordata > Chondrichthyes > Orectolobiformes > Hemiscylliidae > Chiloscyllium > Chiloscyllium plagiosum. The sequence goes on from NC_057730.1 coordinate 9,946,401, forward strand.
CTAAAAGAAAGTCTCTCTTTGTTCCACTGCCTCCACTATGAGTCCTGAGCCACCTCACCAACGACACCTGCACTGTCACCCGTCCCTCAGCATCTCGCGCCATCTGCACTTGACCCACCAACGTAGGAGTCGCCACTTTTCAGGTGCCATCTTCTTACCGCCGGGACCCAACTCACTGATGCCAAGTGCCACGCTGAACCCACACTCACTCCGGAACCCACCCCCGCCTTGCCATTAACCAGGAGTCTCTGCCTGCGCTGCCACCTGATGACGTCAGGAGTTCCCATTCTGGGCATACCAATGCCAAGAGTCCCACTTTATCCCTATGGCAATCAGGCCACAATTTCCCCAAGAGCACTGCTCCGGCTGCCATCCTATGAGATGTTGCCTTGCCAGTACCACCATCTTGAAGAGGCCGCTGCTACCTCTGATCAATGGAGGAGTTTTTCTGCCACTACCGCTGGCCCCAAATGAGGACATCCTTGCTGCCACTACCAGTCTCAAACCGCCAGGGGGTGCTGCCATTCCTCGCATGGCCAGCTCTCAGTGCCAACCCAATGCCGCCAGAAAGATAAACAAAAGCAATAAAAATGGTGGGAGCGGATGAGCCCCAGGCAAGAGCCTACACACAGCTGCTATCTTGGAATCACTGTAGGGGCTTCAGTCGCAGGAGAGTTTGAGTAACTGGCTGAGGACCAATTCCCATTCCTATGTCAGCCATCTTGTGTGGAATTGTTGTTCAGTGCAGAAAAATAAAACAAATGGAGATTAGAGGGGCACCTTCTCTGACAGACATCAGGATGCCAGTCCAGGGTTTGCAACAAACATAAAGCTTTTGTAGTCATTTCCTAATGCCAGCCTGCCATTTCCAGAATGTACTGAGAGACCACAGATGTCTCACTCACTGGTTTTCATCCATGGAGGACAAATATAGAATAGAATCCCTCCAGTGTGAAAACAGGCCATTTGGCCCAACATGCCCACACTAACACTCCAAAGAGTGACCCACCCAGACCTATTCCCCCCTAACTAATGCACCTAGCATGTACAACATGGGCAGTTTAGCATGGCCAATTCACTTCACCTGCACGTCTTTGGACTGTGGGAGGAAACCAGAGCACCTAGACTAAGCCCCATGCAAACACGGAGAAAGTGCAAACTCCACACTGACAGTCACCTAAGGCTGGAATCGGACCCAAGCACCTTGAGGCAGCAGTGCTAATCACTGAGCCGCCGTGCTACCCCAATTAGAGCAAGGAAAGCAATGAATTTCCACAAAAGACACTTGCAACATGGAAGGCAATGCCAGTGGCACGAGTCTTTGGAATGTTCTGCCAGCCGTGTCTAAAATATACCAACAGGTGAAGCAAAGGGCAGCTTTCAATCTTAAAGCTCTACCAGGCCGCCACACTCAGCAGGTCCCACTGAACAATGCACGGTCCTGTTTATTAAGAGACATTCACAGTACGCTCTAGTGAGTACAGCTCCCTTTTTAATACATGAATTATTTCAAACATCAATTCAGGGTGCATAAACATTTTTGCATGAATTCAGCTGTATTTGGCCAATTTGCTCTCATAACAAGCATTGTTGCAAAACAATCTGACCTAGATACCAAAGATTAAAATAACCTATCAACCCAACACAGGCCAATTGTTAAGGATGATATTTATTCATTCACATCAGCCATTTGGATTTATGCCACTCTTAAAAAGGTGAATCCTGCTCTCTGTGTTTAAGTAGGTTTCCAGTGGATGCTTCTGTTACTAATCAGAAATGCCTCGCTTTGCATTGCAGTAGTGTTGATTGCTCTGTACTAACCCTCTGCTGACTTTGCATTTATAGGCCATATATCTGACAAATGTACATATCGCAGTGACTTTATTCAGGACAATGGATCTTCCAACTTGTTTAGATGTGAACAAGATGAAGAACTCTGAATATGGGAAAACAAAAACCTGCTTTGTGTCTCGTTGTAAGATCTTTATCTCTAGCATTAGAAAGCTAGGCAGTTCTGAACAGTTTGATCAGAAAAATAGTCAATAGTAAACATTTTTTTAAGTAAATGAACCAAGAGTGCGAACACTGCCGGGCATACAGTGCTTTATTTCCTCATAAGAAGAAAAACAAAACAGAAAATAGGGGAAAAAAAGAAAGCTAAGAAGTTATGTTTCCATTCTTTCCTATTCCCAGCCTTAGAATCGGTATTCAACAACTTTTTTGTCATTCAACCATCTTGATGGCCTAATTAGAACAAGCTGAGAAAAGCTGCATTAATATAAGGCTTTTCACAAGCTCTGAACATCTCAAAGCACTTTAGAACCAACAAATTACTTTCTGAATTGTAGTCTGAAATGTAAAAAACACAGACTCAATAAAGTGTGGCTTTGAGCAAAGCACAGCAGATCAGGCAGCATCTGAGGCAGCATCTGAGGAGCAAGAGAGTCGACATTTTGGCCATAACCCTTCATCAGAAACACAGCAAATAACAATGTAGTCTTTTTTTGCCCATGCAAATGCAAATTTTAATTGCATCATGATATCAGTAGAGCCCAATGACGTTCAAAACAGAATTCACAATTCCAGTTAATAGTTAAAAAGAATAACATAGCCAAAGTTTACATTTTAAAACCTTTACTGCAACAGGTGACTGAAAGACTGATGACTAAACATTACTGTTATAGACAACTTAAACTTTGAACAACAAAGAGGATCATTCCCCTTTCAAACTTACCACACATTGCACATTCCATACAGTTACAATTCTTATTGCAAATGATATGCTTTGGATTTGCATTTTCATGTTTCACCTACCAGCAGCTTCCCTCAGTTTTTATAGAGTTTAGGAATCCACCTGGAGCAGTAAAGTCTATCCCAATGGATTTTCTCCCCCGGTCACGCCTAGACAAACCTCCTGCGGTCTTTAGATCCCTCTGAGATGCATCTCTTCAACTAGAGATGGTCTTATTCCCATAACCAGTTCACAAAGGCAAGCAACATATTTGCTCTTAACCACCTTATCTATCTATTTGACCACACAGAAATCTTTGCTTGTCTGTCTATCTTTGATACTCATCCTTTGATTTTTGATGTCTCCGTGCCTGGAATCAACCAGACTTCGGAACAGGCCACATGATCACTTCCATATTACCTGAAGTAAGGGCACAGTTCCAAAGCTGAACATATCATATAGGTTTCATTATTTTAGCTGTTGTTGTCCTGCTCAGAAGGGCTAACTGAGTGCGGTGGGAATCAAACACGGGATCTTCCACAGTTTTATATTTCCTGTACTCACTAGCTGAGCCACTGGGAAGCAAGGTTGTGGGAGGGAAGTCTTGGGAGCTGCGTGACAGTAGAGAGTTTGTCCAAGTCTGTTTTGGCCCCAAGTGTGTTAGTAGCTGATTTTCCACCACACCCACAGAATCCTTCTGGGATATGGTGAAGTCTATCAGGAGGATAAAATGTTGGTTTGTATTTTTAAAGAGAACAATCACTTAGCTTCAACACAGTTTTTTTAAATAATCACATCAGCTAATTACAACATAATTACTTTTGGGGGGGAAAAGCTACCATCCTATGTAAATGATAATTGTGCATTGCGCACAATGGCAGCAATATTTCACTTCAGTTTTTTTTCCCCATCTACTCTGAAGCCTGGGTCTGTTCTATGGGGTATCCTCTCCCTCTTTCTCCCTGATATCTCCTCTAGGCCCACAACCATCCAATGTCTCTGCAATCCTCTATTCTAATTGCCCCATCATTGTAAACGTTCAACTACCTTCGCCCTTATTCCTGGAAATCCTTCACTAAACCGCTCCACCCCTTTTCACCTTTAAGAGACTCCATAAACCTCTAACTTTTTCACCATCCTGACATTACCTTACGTGCTTTCTTGACAATTTTGTTTGTTAATGCTGCTCTGAAGCACCTCGGGACATTACGTGCACCACATAAATTGGTACTTCACTCAACTGGGTTATTCGTTAGTAGGTCACGCAGCACCCGAGGAGCAGGAGAATCAACTGATGAAGGGCTCTTGCCTGAAACATCGATTCTCCTGCTCCTCAGACGCTGCCTGACCTGTTGTGCTTTTCTAGCACCACATTCTTGACTCTGATCTTCAGCATCTACAGTCCTCACTTTCTCCTAGGTTATTCCTCAGCCGTGAATCTAGGCAGCCTATTCAGCTTTGGAAGGCATCACAGCCAGGCTTGGCTCTACCTGCCCTAAGTGCCATTTTTGAACACTCCCAGCAGGACTGATTGAAAGACAATGTGGTCGGCTGTTAGGTGGAATTTTCCCCATTCTGCAGAAGAATAGATGCCACTAACACTGCCTAGCCTGAAAAATAATCATTCTCCACACTTCTAGTTGAGATCACATCATCAAGCCTAATATTTCTAGTGCAGGGTTCAGGGAGTGCTGAACTGTCAGAGGTGCCATCGATCAGAGGGAGCATTAAACCAAATCCTTCAGGTAGATGTAAAACACTGTATGGCATTGGAACGGAAATGAATATTGGATAGGCCACAGCAATATCACTGTACTAGTAATCTGAAGTTCTAGGCCAATGCTCTGAGATTGTGGGCTCGAATCCCACCAAGGCAGATGGCAAAACATAAATTCAACAAAAATTAAAAGTTAATCTAATGGCAGTCATGTAATCATTGCTGTAAATAACTTGTTGGTTCATTAATGCCCTTCAAGGAAGGAAATCGGTGTTCCTTACCTGGTCTGAGTTACAGGCAGCTGCTTACCCAGAATCATGACGGGATAAGGTGAAGAGTGAAATTCTTTTCCCTTGGGTAGGAGGGTCCAAAACTAGAGGGTATAATTTTAAGGTCAAGAGGGGAAAGACTTCAAAGGAACCTGATGGGCAGTTTTTATCACACAGAGGGTGGTTAGTCTGTGGAATGAACAGCCAGTGGAAGTGGTAGATGCAGGTACATTTACAACATTTAAAAGGCATTTGGACAGGTACGTGAATAAGGACGTTTATCGGGATATCGGCAAAATGCAGACAAATGGGACTAGTTTCGTTTGGGAAACCTGGTCAGCCTGGATGAGTTGGGAAACCTGGTCAGCCTGGATGAGTTGGACCGAACAGCCTGTTTCCATGCTGGATAATCCTATGAGACTTGATTTTTAAGAGAAGGCAGCCCTCTCTGTTGCTCTGACCACTATTTATCTCTCAATCGACAACCCAAAAAACACAGATTACTGCTCATTACTTCATTCTTCTTTGAGGGATTTTGCTTTTCATTCCATGCTCCAACAATGAATACATTTCAAAAAGCAGTTAATTGTCTGCAAAGGTCATGAAACACACACTAAGAACGCAACTTTTTTTTTCGCTTTATTGGCTTTATCTGCAGTAAGCTGTTTATTATTTTATTTATGGTGCCTGCTCTCCGATTCTCAATTTCTATCTCTTTTACTGCATACCATTAAAGTAATTGAGCATGCAGTCCTCTCTGTACAGACTGATAGGGTCCTCTTAAGGATTCATAGTTATAGTCTGTCATATGCAATGCAGATAGAAGTGAGTTCACGTGATTCTAAAAGCATGAGGAGAGCATTTGCATTTAACAGACTGTAGTTCAAGAGGAGAGCTGATTATCACCACCTTCTCGGAGCAACTAGGGATTAGCCATTGTTCCTGGCCTTGATAATGATGCCCACATCTAGAGAATGATATTTACAAAAAGGATATCATTCAAACATGAAAAGTAGGCAATACAAGAGGCAATGAGCATGAATCACAGAACCAAGTCATGCTATTATGTCTGAAGAATACCTTGCTATAAAATATCATAACAATGATTCATTGAGAGGATTCTGTCAAATAGGATGAAATCTGTGTTTCCCCTCTGCAGAAACATATTCTTGAAGGTGTTAGGTGATCGAGATCACGTGCGAATATTAAAAGCTGAAAGGGTCACAAGGGTTCCATGTGTACAAGGGCCTTGTCTAGTCTGTCTGTAAAAGCATCCATCATGAACCCCTTGTCAAGCCACCCACGTCAAAGAAGTTGTAGACGAACCCGCGAGACAGCAGTAGGCACAAACATTGACACCAGACCATGACTATTTGCTTTTGGTTCTAAGCAGATGGGAAGTGTTTGACTTTAATTAAGTTTTACATCACAAAGTTGTGCCAAGTTACATTTAAAGGTTGGAGGTTCCCTCACAGAAGTGGTAGAAATTAGAAGTTGTTTGTTTAAAAGCAGCTGGGAGTATTTCAGCGGTCACCTCTCCAGGCCCTAAATCTAGCTGTCACTGAGATGGAGAACTACATTCCTCTGGCAGTGCTCAGCTAGTGACAAAGGGCAGGCCCAGTCTGTCCACACTGTCTCTATCTGCAATGCAAACATCATGGTAGCTGGAACTAGGCAAGACAGTTGAAGAGGCATTGGGTAGCTCCAGAGGAAAAGGGCTAAATATTAGATCTAGGAGCAAGTGAGGTCTGCAGATGCTGGAGATCAGAGCTGGAAATGTGTTGCTGGAAAAGTGCAGCAGGTCAGGCAGCATCCAGGGAACAGGAGAATCGACGTTCTTCAGGAATGAGGAAAGTTTGTCCAGCAGGCTAAGATAAAAGGTAGGGAGGAGGGACTTGGGGGAGGGGCGTCGGAAATGTGATAGGTGGAAAGAGGTCAAGGTGAGGGTGATAGGTCAGACTGGGGTGGGAGGGACACACACACACACAGCGAGGGAGGGACACACACACACAGCGTGGGAGGG
>NC_057730.1:9954008-10046963 GCF_004010195.1 Chiloscyllium plagiosum
TCGAACTCAGCACCGCCTTCCTAACCTGCAATCTTCTTCCCGACCTCTCCGCCCCCACTCCCGTCTGACCTATCACCCTCACCTTGACCTCTTTCCACCTATCACATTTCCGACGCCCCTCCCCCAAGTCCCTCCTCCCTACCTTTTATCTTAGCCTGCTGGACAAACTTTCCTCATTCCTGAAGAAGGGCTTATGCCCGAAACATCGATTCTCCTGTTCCCTGGATGCTGCCTGACCTGCTGCGCTTTTCCAGCAACACATTTCCAGCTCAAAAATTGTGCCCCTGGAAAAGCACAGCAGGTCAGACAGCACGTGAGAAGCAGGAGAGTCGACGTTTTGGGCATATGCTCTTCATCAGGAATGTGACATCCTGCTCCTCTGATGCTGCCTGACCCTCTGTGCTTTTCCAGTGCCATACTTTTTGACTCTAAATGTTAGATTTGTTCACTACATTTTGTTTTTTCTCTTTACCCACACTGAAGGATTTGCCAGATAGAGGGAAACAGTTTCCCTTCGCATGGGGCCAGTCAGAACTAAGGGAGTGAACTAGAGCTCAGCCCTCTGAATCATATGTTCCAATACAATCAGCACTTATTCTTCAAAATCCAAGTTCCAGTAAGTATAGGTGCACCCTAATCCTTACTTCTGATAAGGTAACCCCTTCAATCCAGATACCAGCCCAGTGAAGTTCATTTAAACTGCCTCCCATATGGAAGTATATCCATCCTTAATATTTGAATGCACGAATGCATCCTTATATATGAATGCACGAAGCATTAGAAATAAGGTGGATGAGCTTGAGGCTCTTTTGGAAATTGGCAGTTATGATGTTGTGGGGATAACTGAGACGTGGCTTCAAGTGGACAGGGCCTGGGAAATGAATATTCAAGGCTATATGTGGTATCGTAAGGACAGACTGACGGGCAGAGGGGGTGGGGTGACCCTGTTGGTAAGGAATGATATTCAGTCTCTTGCGCGGGGGACCTAGAATCAAGGAATGTAGAGTCAGTGTGGATAGAGCTGAGAAGTTCTAAGGGTAGAAAGACCCTAATGGAAGTTATCCACAGGCCCCCAAACAGTAGCCTGGATGTAGTGTGTAAGTTGAATAAAGAGCTGAAATTGGCCTGTCGCAAAGATATTATTACAGTTGTTATGGGGTATTTCAACATGCAGGTAGACTGGGAGAATCAGGATGTTACTGGACCCCAAGAAAGGGAGTTTGTGGAGTGCCTCCGAGATGGATTCTTAGAACAGCTTGTGCTGGAGCCTCCCAGGGAGAAAGCAATTCTGGATCTGGTGTTGTGTACCGAACCGGATTTGATCAGGGACCTCGAAGTAAAGGAGCATTAGGAGGTAGTGACCACAATTCAATAAGCTTTAATCTGCAGTTTGAAAGGGAGAAGGTACAATCGGAAGTGACAATATTTCAGTTGAATAAGGGGACCTATGGAGCTATGAGGGAGGAGCTGGCCAAAGTTCAATGGTGCAATACCCTAGCAGGGCTGGCAGTGGAGGAACATTGGCAGGTATTTCTGGGTATAATGTAGAAGATGCTGGATCAATTCATTCCAAAAAGGAAGAAAGATCCTAAGGGGTGGCAGGGGTGGCTGACGAGGGAAGTTAAGGACGATATAAAGATAAAAGGGAAAAGGTATAACATAGCAAAGATGAGTGGGAAATCGGAGAATTGGGAAGCTTTTAAAGAACAACAGAGGATAACGACAAAGGAAATACGCAAAGAAAAAATAAGGTACGAAGTTAAACTGGCCAAAAATATACAGGAGGATAGTAAAGGCTTTTTTAGTTATGTGAAAAGAAAAAAAATGGTTAAGACTAAAATTGGGACCTTGAAGATAGAAATGGGTGAATTTATTACGGGGAACAAAGAAATGGCAGAAGAGTTGAATTGGTACTTTAGATCTGTCTTCACTGGGGAAGACACGAGCAATCTCCCAGATGTAACAGTGGCTGAAGGACCTGAACGGAAGGGAATTTATATTTGCCAGGAATTGGTGTTGGAGAGACTGTTAGGTCTGAAGGCTGATAAGTCCCCAGGACCTGATGGTCTGCATCCCAGGGTACTAAAGGAGGTGGCTCTAGAAATCGTGGATGTATTGGTGATTATTTTCCAATGTTCTATAGATTCAGGATCAGTTCCTGTGGATTGGAGGGTGGTTAATGTTGTCCTACTTTTTAAGAAAGGAGAGAGAGAGAGAAAACAGAGAATTATAGACCAAAGTTAAAAATAACACAACACCAGGGTATAGTCCGACAGGTTTAATTGGAAGCACACTAGCTTTCAGAGCATCGCTCCTTCATCAGGTGGTAGTGGAGGGCTCAATCCTAACACACAGAATTTATAGCAAAATTTTATAGTGTGATGTAACTGAAATTATACATTGAAAACTTGATTGTCTCTTAAGCCTTTCATCTGTTAGAATATCGTGATAGTTTCACTTCTTTCATGCGTAAATCACAAAACCTTTTTTTAAAAAGTTGCATTCTCGGGTTAGCTGTTAACAATGGTGATAGCTAGACAATATGTTGAAGGTGTTGGCCCCCTGTGTTCTCTGTCTATGCCGTGATGTTTAGATTGATTCCAATCTAAAAAGTGAGATAACGGAGTTTTACATGAATTCATGCAGTTTTTGTCAATTATAGACCAGTTAGTCTGACCTCAGTGGTGGGAAAGATGCTGGAGTCAATTATAAAGGAGGAACTTACGTCACATCTGGATAGCAGTAACAGGATAGGTCAGAGTCAGCATGGATTTATGAAGGGGAATTCATGCTTGACTAATCTTCTGGAATTTTTTGAGGATGTAACTCTGAAGATGGACAAGGGAGATCCAGTGGATGTAGTATATCTGGACTTTCAGAAAGCCTTTGATAAAGTCCCACATAGGAGATTAGTGAGCAGAATTAGGGCACATGGTGTTAGGGGTAAAATACTGACATGGATTGAAAATTGGTTGGCTGACAGGAAACAAACAGTAGTGATAAACAGCACCCTTTCGGAATGGCAGGCGGTGATCAGTGGTGTGACGCAGGGATCAGTGCTGGGACTGCAGCTTTTTACAATGTACATTAATGATATAGATGAAGGTATTAAAAGTAATATTAGCAAATTTGCTGATGATACAAAGCTGGGTGGCAGGGTGAAATGTAAGGAGGATGTTAGGAGATTACAGGGTGACCTGGACAGGCTAGGTGAGTGGACGGATGCATGGCAGATGCAGTTTAATGAGGATAAATGTGTGGTTATCCACTTTGGTGGCATGAACAGGAAGGCAGATTACTACCTAAATGTTAGGTAAAGGGGCAGTATAATGAGATCTAGGTGTTCTTGTACATCAGTCAATGAAAGCAAGCATGCAGATACAGCAGGCAGTGAAGAAAGCTAATAGCATGCTGGCCTTCATAACAAGAGGGGTTGAGTATAGAAGCAAAGAGGTCCTTCTGCAGTTGTACAGGGCCCTGGTGAGACCACACCTGGAATATTGTGCTCAGTTTTGGTCTCCAAATTTGAGGAAAGACATTCTGGCTATTGAGGAAGTGCAGCGTAGGTTCACGAGGTCAATTCCCGGAATGGTGGGAGTATTGGAAGCTGAAAGATTGGAGCGGGTGGGCTTGTATACCCTTGAGTTTAGAAGGCTGAGAGGCGATCTGATTGAGACATATAAGATAATTAAAGGATTGGACACTCTGGAGGCAGGAAGCATGTTTCCGCTGATGAGTGAGTCCAGAACCAGAGGACACCGTTTAAAAATAAGGGGAGGCCACTTAGAACAGAGTTGAGGAGAAACTTCTTCACCCAGAGAGTGATGGGTGTATGGAATGCTCTGCCCGAGAAGGCTGTGGAGGCGAAGTCTCTGGATACTTTCAAGAAAGAGTTGGATAGAGCTCTTAAGGATAGTGGAGTCAAGGGTTATGGGGATAAGGCAGGAACAGAATACTGATTGAGGATGATCAGCCATGATCATAATGAATGGCGGTGCTGGCTCGAAGGGCAGAATGGCCTACTCCTGCACCTATTGTCTATTGTCCATTGTCTTAACCTATGAGGTGCTGTTGATATTCAGGTTACTCTCCGAGATCTATGTGTCCCTTCTGAGGTATAATGCCAAAAATGAATTGAATTTTGAAATACCACATTCAATTCTGATTTCTCGGCTATAGGAAAGATGCTGATGAACGTGAAAGGGTGCAGAAAAGATTTACAAGGATGTTGCCAGGGTTGGAGGGAGAGGCTGAATAGGCTGGGGCTGTTTTCCCTGGAACGTCGGAGGCTGAGGGGTGACCTTATAGAGGTTTATAAAATCACGAGGGGCATGGATAGGATAACTCGACAAGGTCTTTTTTCTAGCGTAGGGGAGTCCAAAACTAGAGGGTAAAGGTTTCAGGTGAGAGGGGAAAGATATAAAGGGGACCTAAAGGGCAGCTTTTTCATGCAGAGGGTGGTGCATGTATGGAACAAGTTGCCAGAGGAAGTGGTGGAGGCTGGTACAATTACAGCGTTTAAGAGGCATCTGAATGGGTATATGAATAGGAAGGGTTTAGAGGAATATGGGCCAAGTGCTCGCAAATGGGACTAGATTAATTTAGGATATCTGTTCGGCATGAACGAGTTGGATCAAAGGGTCTATTTCCCTGCTGTACAACGCTGTGACTGTTCAGGATCAATATCAAGAAGCATTTCTACACGCAAAGAGTGGTGAAAGCCTGGAACTCTGTGTGCAAAAGACTGATTGATGTCATGGGTCATTTGAAAACTTCAAATGGTGACTGGTCGAACTTTGTCCGGTAAGGTGAATGAAGGTTATGGACTGACTGCAGTCTCAAGGAGTGAAGACGTAGATCCGCCAAACAGGGAAACAGGCAGGAGGGGTGAATGCTTTCCTCCATGATCACCCTGATTTTTGAACTCAAACAATTCATGAAAATAGCTTTGCGTATTCAGGTAGCAGTCAGTCCTCTTAGCAATATGCACTTGAGCTGACACATTCCAAATCTGAAGATGAAATTGGAATAAGGTAACCAAGACTGGACTGGAGTTATTAACCAGCAGATTCAAGTCCTCCAGCCTAAAAAAACTCAATTTATCCATTTGAATTAACACCAGACATGAAAAGTTCCCGTCATAACAAGCAATTAGTGGCAAAAAGTAGATCGAGTATTTCCTCTTGTTCAGGACCATCAATCGTGACATCTTTCAGACTGGCTTAAACAATCCAGAATGCTATACTTGAAGAAAAGCAAGGAGCTCTCCCCAGTGTTTCAATCAGCAATTATTCCTCAAACAGCATCGCTGAAATTGACCAATATTGGCCTGCTTTTCATGAGCACTTGCTTTTAGCAAAATGGCTGGTTGCATTGCCTCCATTGGCATGTCCTCCGGCACTCTCCATTGGTTCAATGAAGCATACCAGCAGCAGGCATACCTGAAAATGAACTGTCAACCAGGTGAAGCCACCAAACAGGAACTGCTAGCATGACAAATGACATTAGCAGCAAGTGATACACAGGGCTTAGTGTGTACGAGATACACTGGGTTTAGTGTGTATGTGATACACAGGGCTTAGTGTGTACGTGATACACAGGGCTTAGTGTGTACGAGATACACTGGGTTTAGTGTGTATGTGATACACAGCACTTAGTGTGTATGTGATACACAGCGCTTAGTGTGTACGTGATACACAGCGCTTAGTGTGTATGTGATACACAGGGCTTAGTGTGTACGAGATACACTGGGCTTAGTGTGTACGTGATACACAGGGCTTAGTGTGTACGTGATACACAGGGCTTAGTGTGTATGTGATACACAGCGTTTAGTGTATATGTGATCCACAGAATTAAGAGCAAAGCAACAGATCAGATCTAAGCTCTGCATTCATGCCACATCCACTCATGAATGGTGGTTGACAATTAAACAACTCACTGGAAGAGAGGCTCCACTAATATCTCCACCCTCAATGATGGACATCAATGCAAAAGATAAGGCTGAAGCATTCGCAGTGATCTTCAGCCAGAAGCGTTGAGTGGATGATCCATCTCAGCATTCTCCAGCGGTCCCCAGCATTAACAGATACCAGTCTTCAGCCAATTCGATTCACTCAACATGATATCAAGAAATGATTGGAGGCACTGATACTGCAAAGACTATGGCCTTGACATGATTCGATCAATAGTACTGCAGACTTGCTGCTCCCCTGGCCAAGCTCTTTCAATACACTTACATACTGGCATTTCTCAACAATGTGGAAAATTACCCAGGTACATCCTGGATATAAAAAACAGGACAAATCCAACCCAGCCAATTACCACTCCATCAGAGTACCCTTGATAATCAGTAATGGAAGTAATCAGTCATAGAAGGCGTCATAAACAGTGCTATCAAGCAGCACCTGCTCAGCAATGACCTGCTCAGCGACACCCAGTTTGGCTTCTGTCAGGGCCACTCAGCTCCTGACCTCATGACAGCCTTGGTTCAAACATGACCAAAAGAGCTGAATTCCAGAGGTGAGGCAAGAGTGCTAGTCCTTGACATCAAAGCTGCTTTTAATTGAGTGTGGCATCAAGAAGTCCTAGCAAAACTGGAATCAATGGGTATGGGGGCAAACTCTCCGGTGGTTGGAGTCATACCTGGCAGATAGAAAGTTAGTCAAGGTGGTTGGAAGTCACTCATCTCAGCTCTAGGACATCTCTACAGGAATTCCTCAGGTTAGTGGCCCCGACTAAACCACCTTCAGCTGCTTCACCAATGAACTTCTGTCCACCATAAGGTCAGAGTGGGGATGTTCACCAACGATTGCACAATGTTCAGCATAGAACATAGAACATTACACCACAATGCAGGCCCTACAGCCCTCGATGTTGCATTGACCTGTGGAACCAATCTGAAGCCCATCTATCCTACATTATTCCATTTTCATCCTTACATTTATCAAATGACCATTTAAATACCCGTAAAGTTGGTGAGTCTACTTGTGTTACAGGCAGGACATTCCACACCCCTACTACTCTCTGAGTAAAGAAACTACCTCTGGCATCTGTTTCTCTCTCTATCACCCCTCAATTTAAAGCTACGTCCCCTCGAGCTAGCCATCACCATCCAAGGAAAAAGGCTCTCACTGTCCATTCTATCTAATCATCTGATTGTCTTATATGTCTCAATTAAGTCACTTCTCAACCTTCTGTCTAATGATAACAGCCTCAAGTCCCTCAGCCTTTCCTCATAAGACCTTCTCTCATACCAGGCAACATCCTGGTAAATCTCCTTTTCACCCTTTCCAAAGCTTTCACATCCTTCCTATTATACGGTGACCAGAAATGTATGCAATACTCCAAGTGAGGCCGCACCAGAGTTTTGTACAGTTGCAACATAACCTCATGGCTCCAAAAAGCAATCCCTCCACCAATAAAAGCTAACACACCGTATGCCTTCTGAACAACCCTATCAACCTGGGTGGCAACTTTCCAGAATCTGTGTACGTGGACACCAAGATCCCTCTGCTCATCTACACTACCAAGAATCTTACCATTAACCCAATACTCTGCATTCCTGTTGCTCCTTCCAAAGTGAATCACCTCACATTTTTCCGCATTAAAGTCCATTTGCCATCTCTCAGCCAAGTTCTGCAGCTTATCTACATCTCTCTGTAACTTACAACATCTTTCTGCCCTGTCCACAACTCCACCAACCTAAGTGTCATCCGCAAATTTACTAACCCATCAAGCCCTCATCCAAGTCATTTATAAAAATGATAAAGAGCAGTGGCCCCAAAACAGATTCTTGCAGTACATCACTAGTAAATGCACTCCAGGAAGAATATTTACCATCAACCACCACCCTCTGTCTTCTTTCAGCTATCCAATTTCTGATCCAAACCAAGAAATCACCCTCAATCTCATGCCTCCATATTTTGTGCAATAGACTACCGTAGGGGACCTTATCAAATACCTTACTGAAATCCACATACACCACATCAACTGCTTTACCCTCATCCACCTGTTTTGTCACCTTCTCAAAGAACTCAATAAGGCTTGTGAGGCACAATCTACCCTTCACAAAACCATGTTGACTATCCCTAATCAGCTTCTTCCTCTCTAGATGATTATAAATCCTCTCTCTTATAACCTTTTCCAACACTTTACCCACAACCGAAGTAAGGTACACTGGTCTCTACTCCCCTTCCTGAATGAGGAGACAACATTTCCTATCCTCCAGTTTTCTGGCACTTTTCCTCTCGGCAATGATGATATAAAGGTCAAAACCAAGAGTTCTGCAATCTCCTCCCTGGCTTCCCATAGAATCCTAGGATAAACCCATCCGGCCAGGGGACTAATCTATTTTCACATGTTCCAGAATTATTAACACCTCCTCCTTGTGAACCTCAACCCTGTCTAGCCTGGTAGCCGATCTCCTCAGACTCCATGCACAACTTCCCAATATTATCCTTGATTGGCCCTAATCTTACTCTAGTCATTCTTTTATTCCTAATATACTTATAAAAAGCTTTAAGCATTTCAGTGGTGGAGCGAGTGGATGCTTATGGATGTAGTGCCAATCAAGCGGGCTGCTTTTTCCTTCACTATCAAAGCCAAACTCCCTCCCCCACCACCAAACTTTAGCCATCTTCTCTGTTCTTACGGAAACATCTAAAACCCGGAACCTTCACCAACCATTCCTGTCCCTGCTCTATCAGCAGGGTCAGGAATGCTCTATTCAGCATCATTCATGACTCCTCAGATACTGAAGCTGTCCATGTTCAAATGTAACAAGATCTGAACAATATTAAGGCTTGTGCTGAGAAGTGGCAAATAACATTCACACTAAACAAATGCCAGGCTGTGTCCATCAACAATAAGGGACAATCTAACCATTGCCCTTTGAGATTCAATGGTGTTACAATCACTAAATCCCCACTATCAACATCCTGGGGTATTACCAATGATCAGAAACTCAACTAGAATCACCACATAAACACAGTGGCTACAACAGCAGGTCAGAGGCTAGAAATACTGTGGCAAGTAACTCACCTCCAGACTCCCCAAAGCCTGTGCACCATCGACAAGGCACAAGTCAGGAGTGTGATGAAATACTCCCACTTGCCTGGATGAGTACAGCTCCAACAACACTCAAGAACTCCATCCAGGGCAAAGCAGCCTGCTTGATTGGCACTACATCCACAAGCATCCACTCGCTCCACCACTGGAACTCAGTAGCAGCAGTGTGTACCATCTACAAGATGCACTGCAGAAATTCACCAAAGATCTTTATACAGCAATTTCCAAACCCACTTGCAGTTCGAAGGACAAGGACAGCAGATCCATTGGAATACCATCCCCTGCAAATTTACTTCCAAGCCACTCACCATCCTGACTTGGAAATATATCGCTGTTCCTTCACTGTTGCTGGGTCAAATTCCTGGAATTCCCTCCCTACTGGCATTGTGGGTCAACCCACACCAGGTGGACTGCAGTAGTTCATGAAGGCAGCTCACCACCACCTTCTCATGAGCAACTAGGGATGGGCAAGAAATGCTGGACGGCCAACGACGCCCACCTTCCACAAATGAATAAAATGAATTAATATTTTGAAGGTATTTCACTGAATGAAACTCTGAAAGGTGATACATTAATGCAAGTGTTTTCTTGCAATGGAATAGCTTTGTTAAGAAGCTAGGTACCTAGGGAAAACTAACCTTGAATGGTGCCATAGGAACATTTACACCCAGCTGAGAGAGCTGATGGATCGTCACTTCAAGGCCTTATCCAAGGAACAAGTAGGAGGCGGGAAGAACACAGCAAGCCAGGCAGCATCAGGAGGTGGAGAATTTGGAATGAAGATTTTGAAGAAGGGTTACACCCAAAACATTGACTTCTCCACCTCCTGATGCTGCCTGGCTTGCTGTGTTCTTCCAGCCTCCTGCTTGTCCAGCATTTGCAGTTTTTTTTGTCTTACCCAAGAAACAGCGTCCTCCAAAAGTACCATGTGCCCTCAGTCAGGCATTGAGGTCATCCAATATCACTAAATTTAAATGGTTCCAATCTTTTACCTCAACGTTTCAGATTAATCCTCACTTTCATGCAATTGTTTGACATCAAGAAAGCTGAACTATCCCACTTCATCATTATTCACCAGGAGACTTTTCATTAGTACCCAGGTCAATCAAATCTTGACTGAACAAATTGATGATACTTATTACAGTTAAAAAATGTAAATTACAATTGGCTAGCACAGTAGCAAAGAGCAATTGTCTTTGTATTTCTGGTAATAAATCAATGCAATTATTTTACTCAGTATTAAATTAATCAACTTTTTTTTAATTAACAAAGATCTCATGAAGAACAGAACATTGATGGGTAGAATACAAATGTCGATTCTTAAATGTTTTACAAAATATGGTGAGATGCACTGTCAACTGGCCTTAGTTGAATATTGAATGTTGTAAAGTTAGATTGACATCCCAGAGTTATCCTCGGTTATTTTGTGAAATCTACAAGCAGGCTCCCAGAACCTGCCCTTATGAATGTGGTCAGCCACTTCACTCTGGATGTAAAATAAACAAAGCTTTACTCATCCGAGAACTCTCTCCCTAATAACATTTGATTATACCCACATCACAAATAATGCAATGGTTCAAGAAGGCAGCTTATCACTTTCCAAAGAATAATTAAGGATGGCCAATAAATGTTGACCTGACTAGTGGCACCACATCCTATGAATGAATTAATAAACAAATAGTTTGGGTAGAAAGCATGGCTTGGTAAAAGGATGTTGCCAGGGTTGGAGGATTTGAGCTATAGGGAGAGGCTGAACAGGCTGGGGCTGTTTTCCCTGGAGCGTCGGAGGCTGAGGGGTGACCTTATAGAGGTTTACAAAATTATGAGGGGCATGGATAGGATAAATAGACAAAGTCTTTTCCCTGGAATCGGGGAGTCCAGAACTAGAGGCATAGGTTTATGGTGAGAGGAGAAAGATATAAAAGAGACCTAAGGGACAACGTTTTCATGCAGAGGGTGGTACGAGTATGGAATGAGCTGCCAGATGAAGTGATAGAGGCTGGTACAATTGCACATTTAAAAGGAATCTGAATGGGTATATGAATAGGAAGGGATTGGAGGGATACGGGCTGGCTGCTGGCAGGTGGGACGAGACTGGGTTGGGATATCTGGTCGGCATAGACAGATTGGACTGAAGGGTCTGTTTCCGTGCTGTACATCTCTATGACTCTATGACTGGCCTTTTTTGGTTCAATGTTTTGCTTACATTTTGGACATTATAAATATGAAATGAAGATTGAGAAATAGCTTCTCAGACAGAACAGTACACAAGACATCATGAAATGTTGATTTTAAATGGATAATGTGGATGTTAAATGGATATGTGATGCGGAGATGTGATGTCTAACGATCCTGACATTAGACACTTTCTCAAACTGGGTTTTGACTCAGAACAAAAGTTGTATTATCTGATACACAACATTTTCTGCCCCTAACATGTATATTTGATGCTGAAATGCACTCACGTAACCTTGATTAACATCCAAAATTCATAAGTTATTTTAATAGTTTATATTTCACTGTATGTAATTGAACTCATAAGTGTGTCAGTTAACAAAATTCTAATTTCTCATATTAAAACATACTGGAATAACCTTTGTATATTTTCCTACATCATTTTCCTCCTTTGAAACATTCCTTAAAATCTGTCTCTTTTTATCTAATTCTAATATCTCCCTCTGGGACTCAGTGTCATATTAAGCTCTGTTGTGCTTTTTGTGATGCATTTTGGGAAATTTTGTTTTGTCAAAGGCACTTTAGAAAAAAAAAGTTGCTGTTGTTTCAATCAGCAAGGAGCAACACATCAACTGGGAAGCTGGGGAAAGATTATTCCTTCTCCTTCTTTAGGGAATTTTAATCCGGAGTGATGCCTCTTGAGCTTTGGTTTGGAATATATTACTCAGCCACAGGTGCCTGTTGTGATTATTCTCTCGTGAAATATTTTACAATTCAGCTTTCAGATACCTTTCATTCATAGATAAATACTGACATCCTACCACAACTCCCCTGGGCTCCTCCCAACTAATTCTGGATAGATGTTTGGGTGCTTTTTCAATTGCCTCACTTGGCACTTTGTGCCACACGTAGGGTTGCCAACTCTGTTTGGCTATATTCCTGGAGATGTCATCCTACCTCCATCTGTCCCTCCCTGTTAAACAGCAAATATTTACCATCTCTTATGCTTGAGAACTCAAAAGTGTGCAAAGAAAATGGTTGAATACAAAAACAGCTAGGTAACTTTTGATCCCAAAGTCTGGGAGTGCTAAGATGGTGGTCATTGGGAGGTAAACATGCTAAATAGTTCAAATGAGCACCCCAACATACTTGAACTCACCCATTTTCTGATTCTAACTGAGGGAGGGGAGGGTGGGAGAATAATCTGCTCTCAGAAGGATGATGGGTTGATGAAAGGTTTTAATGATGTTACATGCCTCCATTCTAACATAGTTTCTATTTTCAATTACTGTCAATGGTGATTCCCTGTCCTTAGGAAATTGGGCAGATAAAAGGAGGGAAGACAGTCTGCAATCAGCAGGTGACTGTCTTTACAGCACTGCTTGTGGGTCGAGATGAGCAGGTATGTTTGTTCCAGATCTCCAACCCTGGCATTGCTCATTGCACACTCCACAATCTCTGAGTAACAACCCTGCCCCTTCATTCCCTCCCCTATACAATTTATTTTAATAATACTCCTGTATATGTGATGAAACATTTGCATTGAAGTAGTGCCATTCATGACTCCACAACATCCGAAAGTGCTTTGCAGCCAATGAAGCACTTTTTTGACGTGTTGGTACTGTGGTAATGGGGCAGCTCATTTGCCTACAGCAAGGGTCACTGACAGTTATGTGAACAGTCACCAGATAAGCTATTTTACTGCTGCTGTTTGAGGGATGAATTAAAGTCAAAATAGTCTTAGGCACTTTAATACAGCAGCTTGAAATGCATCATTAAGACTGAGAGACATCAATTCTACTATACAGGAACAAGTCATTCAGACCAACTAGTCTGCTGTATTTATGATTGTATGTGTCTCCTCATACCTCACTTCATCTAACCCTATTAAGACATCATTCCACTACCTGCTTTCACTTATGTCGACCTATCTTCCCCTTAAATGCATCCATAAAATTTGCTTCCACTACTCCCTGTTGGTAAGGCCCCTGCATAATATTCTTACTCATCTGGGTCAGAATTCTTGTGCCTGCATTCCTTAATTGATTTATTTGTACCTCATTTTTTAAGTATAGCCCCTAGTTATTGCACCTCACACAAACAGAAATTTATTCTCTGACTCTAACCCATTGAACTTCTTCATTACATTAAAGATCTTTATCAGGTCACCAGAGAAATGTATTTCAGTGATACACATGACATTCTAAAATTCTTTACAGCCAACAAAGTGTTGTCGAAGTGAGGTTACTGTCATGATATAGAAATATGGCAACTGCCTTACACACAGCAAGCTCCCACAAAGCAATGGGATAACGGCCCAATAATCTGTTTCTGTGAGATCGATTGAGGAAAACATATTGTCAAGAATGCCAGGGCAAAATCCCTGTTCTTTTCCATGGGATTTGTTACACTTCTCTCAATAGGTACACATCGTCTCATTTTAACATTGCAACTGATAGACAGTGCAGTGTCCTCTCAATAATGGACTGGGGTGTCCCCTCTTATGATTATTCTTGTACCTAAGTCCTGGAGTGAGACTTGAACTTGCAGCCTCCAGAAAAAGTAGGGTGATGTGCAATGTGTCACAGCTGCCATTGAAAGAGGAACAGGTCATTTAATCTTTACTAATAACAACAGTTTGGGTAACATCCTAGCAAATGAGTATTGTACTTTGCAAGGACCTCCGGACACTGCTTCTGATATGGAGACCGGGATACTACACAGACCTCTAAGTGTGATAGGTTCTCTACAAGTTTAACACGTACAAGAGACTCTTCTGTTAGTTGTATTTTCTTTTAATGGAACTTAATTGCTTGATAGGTATATGAGGAGACCATTCAGCTTTTGGAAGACATTTGTAGTAATTTTCAAAACCATTAAGGGTCTGAACAGAGTCAATAGGGAGAAACAGTTTCTACTCGTAAATGGATTGAGAATCAGACAGTACAGTTTTAAAATGTTTTACAAAAGAAGCAAATCAGAGGTGAGAAAAATGTTTCTCTCACAGCAAATAGTTAGAATCTGAAATGCACTGGCTGGAAGTATGGTAGAGGCAGGTTCAATTGAGGTATTCAAGATGAGGCAATGAGATGATTATTTGGATACTAACAATGTGTAGGATTTACAGGGAAAGGGGGGTGGGGGAAACATTAGCATCAAGTTAAAGTTCCCACAGAATTGGTGATGATCAGATGGTCCGAATAGACACTTTCTATACCACTGCACTTTCTGATTCTGTGAAACTTGTCAATTAGCTCAAACCTGATCTGTTTCTTAACTCTCATCTTACCACCTAGGTTCACAACTGCTATTAGGTTTGCCAAACAAACACCTATCAATTCCAATTTTGAAATTTTCAGTTGAGTGCTCTCTGCCCAATACAATCTTCTGACAGCAGAGTTCAGTGGTTTCCCCGGTACAAATACTTAACAATGGTGCACTGAAACGTACAAAACAGGCGCAGGAATAGTCCATTTGGCCCATTGAGCTTGCTCTGCCATTCAATATGATCATGACTGATCATCCCACTGATTAGCTTGTTCCTGTTTTCTCATTACATCCTTTGACCCCTTTAGCAGTTGATGCCTAAGAACTAGATCCAAGTCCTTGGAAGTATTCAATGTTTTGGCTCAACTGCTTTCCATGGTGGAATTCCATATGCTCACCACTCTCTGGGTGAAGAAATTCCTCATCTCAGTTCTAAGATGGCCTACTCCATATCCATATCCATATCCAGTTCTGGTGTCTCCAGTCCTCAAGAACATCCTTCCTGTGTTCACCCTGTCTACTCCTGTTAGAATTTTATAGGTTTCTACAAAATCACCCTCATTCTTCTAAACTCCAGTGAATATAGTGCAAACCGATCAAATCTTTCTTCAGACTTCAGTCTCCTAACCCAGAAATCAGTCTGGTAATGCTCTCCCTGCAGAACCAGAACATCTTTCCTCAGATAAGGAGACCAAAACTGCACACAATGATCCATAAAAACCGAAAGAACCGCGAATGCTGTAAATCAGAAACACAAACAGCAATTGCTGGAAAGGCTCAGCAGGCCTGACTGCATCTGTGGAGAGAAAGCAGAGTTCACAATTCAGATCGAGTCACCCTTCCTCAGAATACAATACTTCACATGTGATCCCAACAAGATCATTGATATAAGCGATAATTGTATAGTCGACTGTCATCAGATAAAGAATTCAATGGAAAGCAAAGTACTGGATGTGTCTTTCAAGATGTTCCCTATTCAGTGCTGAGCGGCTTCTGAATGTTGATAGAATTTCTAAAGTTAAAAGGTTGACTGCATACACATTTTGTTACCATTCATAATATTTTACCATTCTACTCCAGAAATTTATTTTCTAATTTAGGAATAATCATTGAAATCAGACCCTTTCTCAATGAGTGCAAACAGTGAAAGTTGTCAGGCCATGACAGGATTTATGACTATTTGGAAAAACATAGTTTGATTAAAGATAGTCAGCATGGTTTTGTGAGGGGCAGGTCATTCCTCAGAACCTAACTGAGTTCTTTGAGGATGCAACGAGACAAGTTGACGAAGGTCGAGCAGTGGATGTGGTGTATATGGATTTCAGTAAGGCATTTGATAAGGTTCCCCACGGTAGGCTCATTTAGAAAGTTAGGAGGTAGGGGATACTGGGAAATTTGGCTGTCTGGATACTGAGTTAGCTGGCTGAATGAAGATAGCGTGTGGTACTGGATGGAAAGTATTCCGCCTGGAGGTCGATGACCAGTAGTTTCCTGCAGGTATCTGTTCTTGTGCCTCTGCTCTTTGTAGTTTTTAGAAATGCACTGGATGAAAGATGGGTGGGTTAGTAAATTTGCCGATGACACAAAGGTCAGTGGTGTTGTAGATAGTGTTGAGAGTTGTTGCAGGCTACAACAAGACACTGACAGGATGCAGAGTTGGGCTGAGAAGTGACAGATGGAGTTCAACCTGGATAAATGCGAAGTGATTCATTTTGGAAGGTCAAATTTGAAGCTGAATACAGGGTTAAAGACAGGATTCTTGGCAGTGCGGAAGAACAGCGGGATCTTGGGGGTCCACATCCATATATCCCTCAATGTTGCCACCAAGTTGCTCGGGTTGTTAAGAAGGCGTATTGTGTTTTGGCTTTCATTAAAAGCGGATTGAGTTTAAGAGCTGTGAGGTTTTCCTGCAGTTCTATAAAACTCCCATTAGACCACACTTGGAATATTGTGTCCAGTTCTGGTCGCCTCACTATAGGAAGGATGTAGATGCTTTAGAGAGGGTGCAGAGGAGATTTACCAGGATGCTGCCTGAATTGGAGGGCTTGTCTTATGAAGAAAGGTTGAGCTAGGGCTTTTCACACTGGAGAGAAGAAGGGAGAGAGGTGACTTGATAGACGTGTACAAGGTAATGAAAGGCATAGATAGAGTAGATAGCCAGAGACTTTTCCCCAAGCCAGAAATGGCTGTCACGAGGGGTCATAATGAGGGTAATCTTGTAGAAACCTAACAGGATTAGACAGGGTAAATGCAGAAAGGATGTTCTTGAGGACTGGAGACACCAGAGCTGGGTCATGGATATGGATATGAAGTAGGCCATCTTCGGACTGAGATGAGGAATTTTTTCACCCAGACAGTGGTGTTTGGAGGAAGGTTTAGGGGAGATGTCAGAGGTAGGTTCTTTACACAGACAGTGGTGAGTACGTGGAATGCACTGCCAGTGATGGTAGTAGAGTCAGATACATTAGGGACATTTAAGCAACTGCTGGCAGTAAATTGAGGGATGTTAGGTTGATCTTAGCTTAAGGTAAATACTCTGCACAACATTATGAGCTGAAGGGCCTGTACTGTGCTGTATTGTTCTATGTTCTATCTCCAACCCTTCAAGGTAGCACACCATGCACTAGGGAGGTGACAGCCTAGCGGTTTTATCAGTGGACTGTTAACCCACAGACCCAGGTGATGTTCTGGGGACTCAGGTTCAAATCCCACCATGGCAGATAGTGGGATTTAAATTCAGTAAAATTCTGGAATTAACAGTCCGATAATGATCATGAAACATATACACATACACACTGCTCAAGATAACATATGCACATACATACTGCTCAAGATAACATATGCACATACATACTGCTCAAGATAGCATACACACACACACACATACTGATGTTCATATGGCTTTATGAGTCCAGACATTCCATACAGCATTGTTTCTTAGATGCGGGGCGGCACGGTGGCACAGTGGTTAGCACTGCTGCCTCACAGCGCCAGAAACCCGGGTTCAATTCCCGCCTCAGGCGACTGACTGTGTGGAGTTTGCACATTCTCCCCGTGTCTGCGTGGGTTTCCTCCGGGTGCTCCGGTTTCCTCCCACGGTCCAAAGATGTGCAGGTGAGGTGAATTGGCCATGCTAAATTGTCCGTAGTGTTAGGTAAGGGGTAAATGTAGGGGTATGGGTGGGTTGCGCTTCGGCGGGTCGGTGTGGACTTGTTTGGCCGAAGGGCCTGTTTCCACATTGTAAAGTAATCTAATCTAATCTAATCTAATTGTCAGGAAAAACCCATCTGGTTCACTAATGCCCTAAAAGGGAAGAAAATCTGCCATCCTTACGTGGTCTGGCCTACATGTGATTGCAGATCCACAGCCATGTGCTTGACTCTTAACTGCCTTCTGGGCAATTAGGGATGAGCAATAAATGCTGGCCCAGCCAGTGATACCCATATTCCATGAATTAATAAAATTTAATTTTATAAAGTGCGTGTGCACAGCACATACACAGAGTTCAAGATAACATATGCACATACACACTGCTCAAGATAACATATGCACATACATACTGCTCAAGATAGCATACACACACATACTGATGTTCATATGGCTTTATGAGTCCAGACATTCCATACAGCATTGTTTCTTAGATGCACATAAATATGCTGCATAACTGATTTCCTGAAGAATCTGTCACCAGGGGGCAGACTGACGCACAGCATCAGTCAGGCAATGGCCATCTCGTGAGGATGGGCCATATGTCAATGCCAAATTTATTGTTCTTCAGCTTCAGCCAGATGCTAACACACTGTGCTGCATCACTTCATTATGTTAAAGGGACAAATTTTTTTAAAAACTCTTTTGTGGTAAAAAAGGAAAATGATTATATACTCTATTCTCCATAATCTGCCAATATATACTTCCTGTACTGTTGTTCTCACATAATTACCTCAACTCCCCCATGTTAAAAGCAGGCTGTTTTTCAAATTCAAATAAAATGTTCCATACAGTATATGTTACTCACTGGCCTTTACATTGTTCCTTTTGCTGCACAATACTTCATGTAAATTCTGTATCCCCTAACAACATTCCTGCTGAGCTGTGTTTGTGCATGGTTAATCAGAAACCTGGACAGTACCACACAGATCCAAGACCATGTTCCCTTCTAGCCCCTGCTGAGTTGCGCAAAAGAATTGAACGTTCCTGCACATTGAAAAACCTGACCGGGCACATAAAAGAGAACAAAATGCAAAAGGGAACATTGTCCCCCACAGAGCACTTTATACATAATAATTTTTAAGGCGAGATGAAGTGAACACTAGGAGGATACTCATGTGAAGCAAGTGGATACAGACCAGTTAGGCTAAATGGCCTGGTTCCCCAATGTTAATTTGATGTGAGATAGCATTCATAGACCAACTAGCAACAGGCAGTGATTCTCTTCCTAAACCTTTTGTTACTTCTTTTGTGGTTCATCACAATGTCATTAAGTGCATCTCAATTAAGAGTCTCTGATTGAATTATTGCCAGGGACTCAGAGGATTCCATTACCTGACTGAAATAATCCACCTTTTTGCTCTACCGTCATGTTTCTCCACAGTGTCACACACCAGCTGTATCCAGCTGTGGTGCAGGATCTGTGAATTCATGTAGCTCATTTAGCCCCTTTTGAGTTCTTCAAATGTTCCAATTTTAAAATAACCAGAAGTAAAGCTTTAGCCTTGGTCAATGGTTAGCTTATGTCATAACTATTGCTGGAGGTTACAGGTGTGGAAAGTGGCCCTTTCAGAGCTAAAATACAGATACAAGGATTAAAAATAGGAATAGGTAACAGATATTTACAACGATTAAAGTAAAATCAGTCTGTTATTGCTGCCATCCTGTAATGTGCTTGCAGATGATCTTTCCAAAATGAAGGGGATTGAAAATTTGGAGCGGAATCCTCACAAGCCCAGAATAACGTGAGCTGAGGTGAAAAATTTAGAAGGTTATCCTAGGACTTTCTTAATGTTGGGAGCAACAAGTCACATTTTTCCTACTGAGTTCCAGATGTCGAGATAAGATTCTCACTTGTGAGCAGCGAGAGGCCTATTAGCAGGGATTATTGCTCATGAACATCCTCATTATCAGCTAACTTCACCTCATTAATATGCAGGTTCCCATTCACACACACACACACACACACACACACCCACATACAATGTTGACAGACAGTAGCTTTCGCTCCAGGCTGACTTCTCTGCACTGTGATAGCACATCTCCAGTCCACTTAGTGCGTGCTGCTGCACTGCCAAGCTGCCTTTTAGAGTGCAATGGCAGCTTTCAGTGGAACAATATAGCAAGGACACGAGGGTAGAGACAAGCATCGAGACTGGACCAGGCTGCTCGCTACTCACCCAGATAGTGCCTACCTGGATACTCTCAGCATCCCTGCCTGGCCTTTTTGTGCTTTTCCTCAGGTGTGCTTTAAAGGCTCATGGTACCTCTGTCTTGCCTGGTAAGCTTGTCATGTAATCACCAGAGATAGACACAAAAAAAAACATTGCAGAAACCCAGCAGATCTGGCAATGTCTGTGGAGAGAGGAACACAGAGTTCACGTTTCGAGTCAAATATGACTTTTCTTCAGAACTCCAGAGGCTGTACATGTTGCTGAACGGCATAGTGCTATGTCCATCTCACGCCAATATGTACCAGCAGCTCATGAGGCAAAGACGCAGTGTGTGCATTAACCAAGTTGCCATGACTCCAGATAGAGGGCTAGTAGCATTCAGTCAGGTCAAGAGGGAGAGGCTGAACAGGCTGGGGCTGTTTTCCCTGGAGCGTCGGAGCCTAGGGGTGACCATATAGAGGTTTACAAAATTATGAGGGGCATGGATAGGATAAATAGACAAAGTCTTTTCCCTGGGGTTTTCCCAGAACTAGAGGGCATAGGTTTAGGGTGAGAGGGGAAAGATATAAAAGAGACCTAAGGGGCAACTTTTTCACACAGAGGGTGGTACGCGTTTGGAATGAGCTGCCAGAGGATGTGGTGGAGGCTGGTACAATTGCAACATTTAAGAGGCATTTGGATGGGTATATGAATAGGAAGGGTTTGGAGGGATATGGGCTGGGTGCTGGCAGGTGGGACTAGATTGGGTTGGGATATCTGGTCGGCATGGACAGGTTGGACCGAAGGGCCTGTTTCCATGCTGTATATCTCTATGACTCTATAAAGAGGACATGCAGTCAGTCAGGGGATACCCAGGACAATCAGTCCAAGGCAATGTCGGCTATCAGTCCAGGGGCTTGGGCAAGGTCAAACAACTCTTGGGGCAGTCAGACTGAGGGGATCCATCTCATTGCTACCTGGGGATTTGACCACAGTCAGCCTTGCTGGTCAGGTGTAAATGGCCAGGGGATCTGTAGGTGGGGAGCTTCACAGGGCATGGGCAGGGGTCTGGTCAGTCATCAGGCAGGGCTGCTGGCCAAACTGGCCATGGGGGTGGGGCACAGTCAGTTTGAGGAGTTAGCAGAATGAAACCGCTTTAGAAGGACCCCTTGTAGCGAAGGACTCCCAATTGATGCTGTGGTAACTGCCTTTTTAGCGAGCCGAGAACAGTCATGTAACTTCAGGGAGCCATCATGGAAGATTCGGTGCACATTCTGAAAGTCAGTTTAGCATCTTTGACACAATACCCCTGTATTATTTTTACATTAGAAATGACAGCACAATGAGGACAGATTGCATTCGCAGGGTGGAACAGTTTCATCAGGAATTTTCAAACAGATAAGCTACTAACTTCTGACCAACAGACCAACTCTTCAGGTTGGTCATGGAATCTTTTGATGCCTATCTGAAACAGCAGTTGGGGTCTTGGGCGCTGCACTGGTGTGTCAGTTTGGATACTATGCGCAGGTCTGTGAACTATGACTTGAAACTTTTGTCTTACTAAAGCATTGATAGATGCCCATTATAAGGTTTTGTTTAGCAGCTGATTGTGGAGTTTTTTTCATTGAACAGCATGCAATGTGGTTGCCAAGTGTTGTTTGAGGCACACACAAATTTTGATTGTCATTAAGATATCCCTTTCCTTGAGATTAAAACAGAAATAGCTGTCACAATGTTGGAGTTACCACATTTCACGCTGTTACTCTTAGAAACATACGGCCATTTGATCAGTGAACCAGAGCAATTGACTGCACATTGTTCCATCCACAGAGAACAGAATAATATCACACAGGGACCATTGCTCTGGTCATAAATGTGGAAGGATAGCTATGTCCGACAGGGCTCATTACCCCAGCCTTGAGGAAGAACACGGCAGTATCTTGTCAGACTCACTGTTCGCCAATGAAAAGTGTAGCCAACCATTGCTGCAGCCATGAAAAATCCAGGCTGCAGTATGACAGGGGACCGTTTAAGTGGTGAAGAGCAGCCTTGCATAAGGGTCATTGCTGCATCAATGAAGAGTAGACACATCCCTCAAAGCATACTGTGGTAACCAACTCAGCTCTACAGACAGGAAATGACCACTAATCCATGTAGCCTGTCCCTCACAAGTGTCCTGCCCGGAAAAGCGCAATATGCAAACCCAACCTTTGCTCAAAACCATGTGATCTCCGAAGACAGGCAACAAACTTATTAAAAATCCCAACCAATAGAAAATCCCAGACAGATTTGGGAAAAATCATACTCTCCTCTGACCACAACAATAGTCCAGAAGTATACAACAAGACCATAAAACGTAGGAGCAGAAGTAGGTCATTCAAGCCATCGAATGTTTTTCACCATTCAGTGAGATCATGGCTGATCTGATAATCCTCAATTTACCTGCTTTTGCCCCATAACTCCTGATTCCCAAGACCCCAACTGCTGTTTCAGATGGGCATCAAAAGATTCCATGACCAACCTGAGGAGTTGACATGTTGGTCAGAAGTTAGTAGCTTGTCTGTTTGAAAATTCCTGATTTAAATATGTCCATCTCAGCCTCGAATATACTTAATGACCTAACCTTGACAGCCGCTGAAAATGTGTTGCTGGAAAAGCGCAGCAGGTCAGGCAGCATCCAAGGAACAGGAGAATCGATGTTTCGGGCATAAGCCCTTCTTCAGGAATGAGGAAAGTGTGCCCAGCAGGCTAAGATAAAAGGTAGGGAGGAGGGACTTGGGGGAGGGGCGTTGGTAATGTGATAGGTGGAGGGAGGTCAAGGTGAGGGTGATAGGCCGGAGTGGGGTGGGGGCGGAGAGGTCAGGAAGAAGATTGCAGGTTAGGACAGCCCTCTGTGTTAAAGAATTCCCTTGAGAGAAGAAATTCCTCCTCTTTCCTGTCTTATCACTATTCTCCACTGTGGCTCTTCCTGTCATTTGATGTTGAAGAGAGAAATGTAATCATTACTCCATTTTCATTGTTATTTTGGGAGATCTTTTTAAGTTTTTGTGATCTAGGCTACGTTGGCTAAAAAAGTGATGGGAGAAATTCAATGATGACTTAAAGAGAATTGGAAAACGACTTGAAAACATTTGTGGGGCGATTTGGAAAGAGTGGGGCAATGCGACCGATGGGGCAGCGCTGGAAAAACAGCCAGCACAGCTCAATGGACCAAATTCTTCATTCAAAAATCTCTGCAATCCAATCAGAAAATAGGCCCTGTTGTTGTAATAACTTGTTGGTGAATGTGGGTAAGTCTGGAATTGAATTAAAGCCTTTGTGCAATAGCAGAGGCACTTATAAAATCAGTTTCCTGTCTAACAGAGAGGGAAGACACTTCTGACTTTAACATGTTGCCGCAATTTATTCACAACTGCGCATCCCACAATTCAATAACTTACTTATTCATTGAAGAGCTTTTGAAAAATATCAGAGGTTACTGATAAAGAGGAAGGGCTCTGTCATTACATTGCTTCCCAGAATATTACTCCAAACTTGAGAGAGGAGACGGGCGAGTCGTTGAGAATAGAGCATTTTGAGGCTATGTGCAAAGAAATCATGCGTAACACGTGCAGTTATTCTATCTTTACGATTATTCATTACTCATTCCAGTGATTAATAAGGGCAATTCTGAACTGCAGTGGTATCTGGAAGTGGTTTGTTCATTCCTTTATTCCTAACTCAGCAATTGCCTCTTGGATTTCCGATCCTTTGATCAGAGATAATGAATAGCAACAAGACTCTCAAAATTCTCCTAATAGCTATGGTACAACCAGTTATATCTGAGGAACTTAAGGAGTTATACAAAGTTCTGGATTTTACTTCAGAATGGTGATACTATGGTCAGATTGACAACAAAGTGATTCTGGAATGGTAGTGCAAAATTAAAAATCACACAACACCAGGTTATAGTCCAGTAGATTTATTTGGAAGCACTAGCTTTCAGAGTGCTGCTCCTTCATCGGAAAGCTAGTGCTTCCAAATAAACCTGTTGGACTACAACCTAGTGTTGTGTGATTTTTAACTTTGTGCACCCCAGTCCAACACCGGCATCTCCAAATCATGACTGGTATGGTAATAACATTTTCAACTGAGTGGCACAGTTCTAAGAGAGCAATGGGACCTTGGTGTATTTTAATTCCCAGTTAAAGGTCCCAATTTCAATCCATGGCACACTGGGCAGTCCCCCAGAAATGGGCTGGAAAACAGAGGAGCATTTTGGTAAATGGTTCCATATCACCTTTTTTTCGTGATTATGGAAATGTATCTCTCTAACTGCATCCCATTGCTATCATTGCCACCTATTCTAAACCCTGTGACTTTTTCAAGAATATTTCCAGTTCCCTTTTGACTTTCTGGTCTGAAATACAGAACAGAAAATGCTGGAGAAACTCAGCAGCATCTGTGGAGAGAAATCAAAGTTAATGCTTTGAGTGCAATATGACTCTTTCTCCGAAGTGAAGTTTAGGTTGCAGCAGTTCATGGTGCAGAACTAATTACCTGGAGCTACGGGGTTCAAATCCCACCACACAAACAGTAGAATGTAGGCTCAACCAAATAAATAAATCTCAAACAAAATGTCCTGGTGATTATAAAACTGCTGATAAATTTTACTACGATGAAACAAATGGATTGCAATTAAATACAGATTTTAAGGAAAAAATAACAGATGGCTTTATTGCAAGCATGGAGAGTTGAGAGTGCTGGCTGGGAAAGTGTTTTACTAAGAATCAACAGGTATACTCAGGGAATTAATGATGGGTGGGTGTGTGTTTATACACAGAAATGAAGGAGGCCAAGAGCTACTGAAAAAGGAGGGATATTTCACCTTTGCCTCAGTGGTTGCATAATTGTGTCAGGCTCTGAAAGGGTTAATACTGAGGCGGACATTAAGCTGAGATGATTTCATTTGGATCTGGTAGGGTACAGATTAGCATCTTACAGGAAGAAGACCTGTCATTCAGATCTTCCTCATAGACACTGCTACAGAAACCATTATCTCAATGTCACTTGTAGTCGGTGGATATTATGCAATAAACTACATCTTAAGACAAGAGCCTCTTTTCATTGAATCATAAAATTCCTACAGTATGGAACCAGGCCATTCAGCCACACCAATCCTCCAAAGAGCTTCCCACTCAGACCCACCCCTTACCCTATCTTCGTAACGCTGCCTTCCCTGTGGCTAATCCACTTTGCCTGCACATCTCTGGACACTATGGGCAATTTAGCATGGCCAATCCACCTAATCTGCACATCTTTGGATTGTGGGAGGAAACCGGAGCACCCGGAGGAAACCCAAGCAGATACAGGGAGAATGTGCAAACTTCACACAGACAATCACCCGAGGGTGGAATCGAATCCAGGTCCCTGAAGCTGTGAGGCAGCAGTGCTAACCAATGAGCCACCCTTTGTTGGCCAGTAAGCGTATTCTGTCTGATACATTAAACCAAGTGGGTCCTGTAGGTCACTACTCTAAAAAATGGGTGATGGCAATTAACTTCAGCCATGATGAGCCATTGCCTCATTCAGCATGGTGGTCAATGGTGAAAACTGCTCATACAGCAACAGTCACCAAAGATGTCCAACAAACTGTCTAGCTAACACGGCATAGGTAGGGATGTGCTTGGAGGGAGTTCCAGGAAAGCGGAACAGAAATTTGGGAGGTGCTGTGCTCCATGATACTGGAGAGGAAAGGGAGGTCGGAGAGGGGGTGACTGTTTACATGACTCCCTGCCTCCAACCACCACATCCAGTCAACAGTGCTTATTTAATCATCAACATTCAGAGAACTTTAATGTGTTCGAAGGAAATTAAGACGACAAACTTTTTTTTTTACACGTCACTAGGATATTTCTTACAGCAGCATCCTGGAAGAGTAATTTCTTCAGACAGCAGACTGCCAGACAATGAGTACAAGGATTGTACAACTTTAGGAAAGTAAAGGATTATCTTTGTATCACTCTCCTGTTGGATCTCTCGGGATCCACTACCTTACATTTCTAACACCAGCACTTACCCTTTACAACTGCCAAGCTGTGACATGCTTTGGCAGTACAACACATACAAGTCTATGGGCCCGTGCTGGAAAATGAGATTACAATAGGTAGGTGGCTGTTTTTGACTGGCGCTATTGCGATTGGCCAAAGGGCTTTGTTCTGTGCTGTTGACCTCTATGACTCTACCCAAGTCGTAATGGGATCAGATGGTGGGAAAACATAAGTAATTCATAATGTTTCCTATATGTACTCTTGTACAGCGTTCCCTCTACACTGTGCAGCTGTGTAGTTGCTCAGAGGTTCGGTCCCTGCTGCTTTAGCAGAAAAATGATGGGGAAATCCTGCTGGTCATTTCTAGCTGATGTCGGGACCTCGAATGATTTGATAAAATCCTCGCTGATATTTCAGATTGATAAACCAGTCAATCCCTTAAGCCTGTTTACCATTTGACTATGGCTGATCTGACTCAACACCACTTTCTTATGTGAAAAAATATTTTGCAACTATATGTATGTGTGTAGTAGAATTCAACTTCCATATTTGCAATCTTCACGCATTTCAAGATTTTCAAAACATCAACTCTACTTCCCTTCAGCTTCTGGGCTCTGGTGACTATATTTCTCTCTTGATTCTCGGAGTTGCTTATCAGATCTTCATCCTCAATGTAAATATTACCCAAGGAGCAGGATTACTGAAATTTGTCCATGTGAGTTGTGTATATCGCTGTAATAAAGCAGCAATAAGTGCTTTGTTAATAAAGAAAGACTTGCACTTGGAAAACTCCTTTCATGGCCTGAGGTTGTCAGAAGTCCTTCACAAGATATGAATTATTTTTCGAATGTGACTATGGTTATTTTAAGAGATGAACCCTGTGTTGTAAATGAGCTTTAAATGAGAGCGATGAACAGTGTCTATACTGTAGCATTGGACTGCATCTGCTGTTCTTCCTGATACTTAAAAGAAACTCAATTTGATTTTTATTTTAAACTACTGCACACTTATGCAAGTTTACTTGGCCTATATGGCCAGCAAAGCCCTGAACCTATCGTGTACTGACAGCAAGCGAGGGGATACGTAAGATCAGAAAATGCTGGAGATACTCATTGGGTCTGGTAGCACCTGTGCATTGAGATTAAGATTTAACATTTTGAGTCAAATATGACTCTTCTTTGCAACTGCAGGGGGCTAGGTGAGGGATGGTTTTTAGATATTATCAATCAAACTGTTCAGATGTTATAGAGACAATGATGAGCCATTCAACCTGGACCTCCTGGTTCAGAGGTAGGGACACTACCACCACATCAATGAGAGCCCAGTAACATTTTTTATACTGTTAAAAAAGGACCAGGTGCAGCAAATGTAACAGACGGTGAAAGTGTCCAGTGCAAAAGGAAAAGATCTTCTCAAATGCGAATGGTAAGAGGGGAGAGATCCAGATGAAGAGCATAGTTAATGATAGCTTTGAATAACAGATAATAGGACAGCTCAGCTGACAGAGGTACTGCTGGAAGTGAGTACAATTTTGTCATTTAAGAAACATTTAGACAGGTACATAGATGGGATAGGTATGGAGGGATATGGACCTAACACAGGCAAATAGCACTGGTTTAATTGTGAAGCAAGATCTGATTGTGGGGATGGTGGGGAAGGGTTTATAATCAAAGTGGAGGATGGTGTTCATGATCTGAAGGAGTCCAACTCAATTTTGAGTCCTGAGGACTGAAAAGTGCCGAAGCAGAAGCTGAGGTGCTGTTTCTACAGCTTATGCTGGCCTTTGCTGGAACACTGCAGCAGGTTAGGACAGGGATGTTAACATGACAGCAAGACAATGCATTGAAATGGCAAGCGACTGAAAAGACAGGTCATTCTTACGTCCCAAGCTGTGGTATTCCATAAGGTGGGTACCCAGTGTAGGTTTTGTTGAGAAAGCTGAAGGGACAGCATCTCATTTCCTCCTCTTTCCCTATATCCCTACATTTGTTTTTTTAATCCTCCAGGTACTACCCAATTCACTGATGAAAGCTCTTACTGAATCTATTTCCATCATCCTATCAGACAGTGCATTCTCGAGTATAAGTAGTTGCATTAAGAATAACTCTTCACCTTCTCTCTGATTCTTACCCTTAAACCTGTGACCCTTGGCTACCGACCTTTCTATCCCTGGAAATGGGGTTTCTTTAATTACTCAATCAAACCCATTCATGGCTTTATAAAAGGGGGAAAAAATTGAACTGGAAGAAAGGGGGAAGAAGATCGATATGTAAAGGAAAGCACAAAATAAAACTCTTAGATTTCCACTCAG
Organism: Chiloscyllium plagiosum; assembly: GCF_004010195.1. Classification (NCBI taxonomy): domain Eukaryota; kingdom Metazoa; phylum Chordata; class Chondrichthyes; order Orectolobiformes; family Hemiscylliidae; genus Chiloscyllium; species Chiloscyllium plagiosum. The sequence goes on from NC_057730.1 coordinate 9,982,217, forward strand.
TGATTTAATTAAAGATTCAGGCAACTACAATCTGCTCACAGTTTCCATCACCTTGTCTTAGAACATGACTGCATCCCATAGGACTTGATGTGGTCCTGAAGAAGGGCTCATGCCCAAAACGTCGATTCTCCTGCTCCTTGGATGCTGCCTGACCTGCTGCACTTTTCCAGCAACACATTTTCAGCTCTGATCTCCAGCATTTGCAGTCCTCACTTTCTCCTTGATGTGGTCATTCCCAGGGATCCACTAACCTCCATGTTAGGAGAATGCCTCTACTTGGTACCTCTTAACAGTATTTTGATAAGCAATCTAAACTTTCAACTTGCTGTTTCTTAACACAGAATGCACATTTAAGAAGCTGATTAACATCCATCCCCCCCACACTTCCCCTGCAATCTACTTATTGCAATCTGCTTATCTTTCAACTTAACAGATCAGTTCAATCCCTCATTTGTTATTAATAAGCCCCATCTCTAGCTGGTACAATTGTTGTCATGCTAACTATTTCTAAACTACCCAGCATTGTAGATACAAGAGTGAAATTCTGTTTTGTGTGCAGTACAGGCAGATCACACCGTACAAAGTGCATTAGGGTAATAGCACAGAGCAAGGAATACAAGGTTACGCCTGCACAGAAGGTACACAAAGAGCGAGATCCACAGTAAATTTAAAATTTGAGAGGTCCATTCAGGAGAAGAAGTTGTTCTTGAATCTTTTGATATGTGTGTTTAAACTTTTGTATCTTCAGTCAGCAGAAGAGGTTGGAAGAGATTATAACTGCGGTGGGAGGGGTCTTTCATGATGTTGGCTGCCTTCTTGAGGAAACGGGAAATGATTGGAGTCAGTGGATGGAAGGTTGGCTTGCGTGATGGATTGGGCAGTGGTCATAACTCTCTATTGTTTCGAGAATCATTGTCAAATATCTGCTATAAATTATAAATGCGTGTGTTGCTGCTCCCCTGGTTAGATTTCATCTTCAGCCTTCAGCTGGACAGGTAAGCTGGCAATGGAGCACCTCAGACCTTGGTGAATAGAGGCATAGAGATGTACACCATTGGAACAGACCCTTCAAACCAACTCGTCCACACCAATCAGGTATCCCAAATCAACCTTGTCCCGTTTGCCAGCACTTGGCCCATATCCCTCTAAACTCTCATATACCCATCCAGATGCCTTTTAAATGTTGTATTGCCCCAGCCTTCACCACTTCCTCTGGCAACTCATTCCATACACACACCATCCTCTGTGTGAAAAAGTTATACCTTAGGTCCCTTTTAAATCTCTCCCCTTAAACCCTATGCCGTCTAATTTTGGACTCCCCACCCTAGAGAAAAGACTTTGGTCTATTTATCCTATCCATGTCCCTCATGATCTTATAAACCTCCATAAGCTCATCCCTCAGCCTCCGTCACTCCAGGGAAAACAGATCCAGTCTATTCAACCTCTCCCTATAGCACAAATCCTTCAATCATGGCAAACTTTTAAAACCTTTTCTGATCTCTTTCAAGTTTCACAACATCCTTCCCATAGCAGGAAAACCATGATTTCACACAGTATTCCAAAAGTGGTTGAACCAATGTCCTGTACAGCTGCAACATGACCTTCCAATACCTATCCTCAATGCACTGACCATTAAAGGAAAGCATACCAAACGCCTTCTTCATTATCCTATCTACCTGTGACCCTACTTTCATGGAACTATGAACCTGCACTCCAAGGTCTCTTTGTTCAGCAACATTCCCCAGGACCTTACCATTCAGTGTATAAGTCCCGCTAAGATTTGCTTTTCTAAAATGCAGCACCTCGCATTTATCTAAATTAAACTCCATTTGCCACTCCTCAGCAAATTGGCCAATCTGATCAAGATCCTGTTATAATCTGAGGTAACCTTCTTTGCTGTCCGCTACACCTCCAATTTTGGTGTTGTCTGCTTAATAACCACACCTCCTATATTCATGTCCATATCATTTATATAAATGACAAAAAGTAGTGGACCCAGCACCAATCCTTGTGACACACCACTGGTCACAGGTCTCCAGTCTGGATAGCAACCCTCCACCATGACATTCTGTCTTCTACCTTCGAGCCAGTCCTGCTATCCAAATGGAATAAAGGAACAAACAGCCTACTTCCTTAACTAGTCAGACTCAAGCACTTAGAAAGAAACAGAACATAGAAGGAAAGAGGTAGAATTACAGTCACATTTGTTACAGAAAATGTGTTCAAGAGAAAAGGAGATACAGATGATGAGGAAGAGAAAGAGAGAAGAGAAAGGAAAAGTAACAAACTGAAGAACATTTTAAATCTTGAAAATCTCTTGAGAACAATTTCCATGCAGCAACAAGGAGGCAGCTTTAAATATTCCCTTTCTGAACTAGAGAGGTTAAACTAGAGAAGTTCAATGCCATTGTAGGAACATAAAATTATATAATTAAAAAATGTCCTTATGCAACTGAATACAAGCCCTCTCTGCGGGTGACTTCAGATGACAATGAATACACAAATTCTCCAGAACCTCACAAAGAGCTTTCATCTGCACTGTGGTTTTTCTGAAGCTAACAGAAGAGCAGTGAAAATCAGGTACCAACTTGTATCAATTCCCAACCCACAATGTAGACCTAATCATAACTCAGAAAGTGAGTTTTCAATGAATTAAAATCTTGCTCAGTTACTGTATTCTTTGCCACAAATTGCTGAAGGATTGAGAAAGTCCATTAGGTGCAGTAGGCCTTTCAGCCCATCAATTCGGCTTTGCCATTCAATGAGATCAAGGATGATCTGATCATTCTCAACTCTGCCTTTCAGTCTTCTTCCCATAACCCTGAATTCCCTGACTGATTAAAAATCTGTCTGACAGAAATGATAGCAAATGTCATTAAATTCATTACTTTGCCTGCTAGATCTGGCCCATAGTTTTTATTCTGTATGGCTAATGACAATGTTCTTCACAAAACTGAAGAGGAATCATATCAATTGTACTAAAGGAACCCAGGGCTTCAATTTCAGGTGCATAAATTAACTTTTCTTGTCCTTATTCTTTCTTGGGACGTGGACATCAGTAGTAAGGCCAGCATGTGCTACCCATCCCTATTTGCTCTTGAACTGAATAACTTGCTAAACCATTTCTAAGGCATTTAAAGTCAACCACAACACTGTGGCTCTGAGGTCATGTGCATCAGATCAGGTAAGAAACAGCAGATTTTGTTTCCTAAAGGGCATTTGTGAACCAGATGGGACACTACAACAATTGATGCTATCTTCACAACTACAATTCCACGGTGGCTCAGTGGTTAGCTCTGCTACCTCACAGCGCCAGGGACCCGGGTTTAATTCCCATCTCGGGCAACTGTCTGTGTGCACATTCTCCCCGTGTCTGCGTGGGTTTCCTCCAGGTGCTCTGGTTTCCTCCCACAGTCCAAAGATGTGCAGGTCAGGTGAATTGGCCATTTTAAACTGCCCGTAGTGTTAGGTGGATTAGTCAGGGGTAAATGTAGGAGAATGGGTCTGGATGGGTTGCTCTTCAGAGGGTCGGTGTGGACTTGTTGGGCTGAAGGGCCTGTTTCCACACTGTAGGGAATCTCATCTAATCATACACGTGCCACACTCTGCCTGAAAAAGCTGTCCCTTAGGTCCCTTTTAAATCTTTCCCCTCTCACCTTAAACTGATGCCCTCTAGTTTTGGGCTCCCTCACTCCAGAGAAAAGACCTTATCTATTCACTCTATCCATGCTCATCATGATTTTATAAACCTCCATAAGGTCACCCCTCAGCCTCTGACACTCCAGGGAAAACAGCCCCAGCCTATTCAGCCTCTCCCTATAGCTCAAACCCTCCAACCCTGGCAACCTTTTCTGAACCCTTGCAAGTTTCACAACATCCTTCCCACAGCAGGCAGACTAGAACATCATGCAAGATAGCTTTCAATTCCAGATCTATTCACTAATTGATTTGAAATGTTGTCATGATGGGATTTGAACTTGTAGTTCTACAGCATTAACTAGGGAGTCTAACTTACGAGCCCAGTGACTGCTATTCCATGGTCTCCTAATGAGGAACCATCAGAAGTCGACTGATCTGTAACTATTAAATATCTTTTTAAAAATTCATCTCAACCTGTTAAAAAATTCTATAAATCATTCAGTGAACAAACTATCTAAATACTTAATGGAAACATTCCATACAAAGTTACCCAATAAGGTTTGGATGTGCTTTGTCAAAGTGAAGAACAGGTTTCCTCTTTCTGTAAAGTCTTGCCAGCAATGCATGTGAACTGTTACTATTCACAGAGATTTCATTTTGGCACTGAGTAAAAGCAGAAATTCATTAACATTTTTTGTTAGGCAGTGGCTTTCAGGCAAAGACAACTTCAGGCAAATCCAAGACATCAATTTACTTTCTTTCAGCTTCTGTCATACATTTCTTCATTTATTAAAGAGACATCATGATTGTTTAAATAATGTTTGAACAAGGATACAGAATGCCAACAAGTTATTTTGTATGTCAGCTGCCAGTGCTGTTATGTTAGACTTAGTCAGACTTGACGAAACCCTTGAGTTAGGGTCATACAGTCATTGAGGTCTACAGCACGGAAAAGAGCCATTCAGCCCATTGAGTCTGCATCGGTCAGAAACAGCTGCTTATTCTAATCACATTTTCCAGCACTTGGCACATAGACTTCTGTATCATGGCATCACAAGTGTACATCTAAATATTTCTTAAATAAGTGTTAGGGTGCCTCATTTTAAGTTGTTTTCATTGAATGCTGTAATTTCAATGTAGTCATGTTTAGGTTCGAGGATTCACATTAATATTCTTTTGCGCTGGGTGTGACGTAGGGTCACAAGACCCGATTGGCACCATTTTGAAGCCACACTACAATCCTCCTGGCAGCCGCCTTCCAGTTCATCACCATCCTCTCCCAGAAAACCCCAAAATGCTGCTAACTCTCCTGCTGGAGAACCAGGCTGCTCACCATCTCCCCAGTTACAGGTCACCTCCACAATCTCACACTCTCAGCAAAAGGGAAAGTGAAGTGGCGAGCATGAGACTTGGCAAACAAGACAGTGAGTGAGTGGGAGAGTCAGCAACAAGAATGATCAGTGATGGGGAGAGGTGAGGTAGAGGAGAGACAGCAAGAGAGAGCTGAGTAGAAATATACCTCACATTTCAATTATACTCTTAAATTTATATCATTTTAAAAGTTATTTCATTTGCAAACAGAATAATTCAGAAATGTATAGTTTTAAACCCACTAGGTGAAATATTTTGATATGAGCATTCAAATTAGGAGCAGGTGCAAGCCAATCAACCCATCTGTCCTGTTTTACCATTAGGATCATGGATGGTCTAATTGTGGATACAATCCATCTTCCGATCTACCCCTGATTAGCACTGGCTCCATTGTTAGTCAAGAATCTATTTACTTCTGTCTTCAAAGTATTCAATGACCCTGCTTTTGCCAATTTCTAAAGCAGAAAGTTCCCAATACTTTCAATGGTTATAGAAATAACTATTGTCACCTTCATTTTTACTGGGAGACCTCATTTTTAAACAGTGTCCCTGAATAGAGTTTTTAAACAATCAGTCAAATATAACTTCCCTTTCTAAACAAAAATCATGTTTGATTTTCTAAGTGCCCTGCTATAACCTCCTTAATGATAGATTCTGGAATTTTGCCTCTAACAGAAATTAGGCTAGGGTGGCATGGTGCCTCAGTGGTTAGCACTGTTGCCTCACAGCGCCAGGGACCCAGGTTTTGATTCAGGCAACTTTCTGTGTGGAGTTTGCACATTCTGCTTGTGTCCTCATGGGTTTCTTCCGGGTGCTCCAGTTTCCTCCCACAGTCCAAAGATGTGCAGGTCAGGTGAATTGGCCATGCTAAATTGCCCATGGTGCATCATTCAGAGGGAAATGGGTCTGGGTGGGTCTAGACAGATACATGAATGGGCAGGGAGCAGAGGGATACAGATCCTTAGAAAATAGGCGACAGGTTTAGATAGAAGATCGGCACAGGCTTGGAGGGTGGAAGGGCCTGTTCCTGTGCTGTAATGTTCTTTGTACTCTTTTTTTGTACTTAGCCAGTAACTTCCTATTTTCTGGCTCCTTCCTTTCTTGAATATAGGAGTCACATTCACTATTTTCCAAACCAGTTGCACCTTTCCAGAATCCAAGAAGATTAAAACTGATGCATCCACTATCTCCGAAAGAAAGTGAGGGCTGCAGATGCTGGAGATCAGAGCTGAAAATGTGTTGCTGGAAAAGCGCAGCAGGTCAGGCAGCATCCAAGGAACAGGAGAATCGACGTTTCGGGCATAAGCCCTTCTTCAGGAAATCCTGAAGAATTTCCTGAAGAAGGGCTTATGCCCGAAACGTCGATTCTCCTGTTCCTTGGATGCTGCCTGACCTGCTGCGCTTTTCCAGCAACACGTTTTCAGCATCCACTATCTCAGCAACCATTTATTTTAACACTCTGCAATAAAGTCCATCTAGACCTGGGGCCTTGTCCAATTTTATTTCTAATAATTTTCTTAGTATCCTTTACCCAGAATTTAATTCTTTTCAGTCCTTTGTTCCCTCTCACATTCTGATTCACAATTATTCCTGAGATATTACCTGTATCCTCGACAGTGAAGACAAACACAAAATATCTCAACAACTTATTTCTGCCATTTTCTTATTTACTATTATTAATGACCCAGACTAACTCTCCAAAGGACCAGCCCTAATATTATTTATGCTTTCCTTTCTAAATATCTGTAGATCTCTTAATATCTGTTTTGTATTTCTAGCTAGCTTTCTCATTTACTCTAACTTATCCTGCCTTATTAATCTTTTAGTCATTCTTTCCTGTTCTTTATATCCTATCAAATCCTCTAAATTACACACATCTTTGCAGAATTATTTTCTTTCGGTTTTATGTGATGGTTGACATCCTGAGTTAGTCACAGATGTTATGTCCTTCCCATACAATCTCTTCTCTGTTGTCTGCTTCTTTTTTGCTGATGGGAAAGGTCCCGCAGAACTGAACATCAGCTGTACATTTTACAGTAGTTATAATAGAAAAGCTGAGTCACTGAACATTGCTTGATTTAAATTCGCGCTTTCAAATAACACAACTACATTGTTAAGTGTGGAATCACTGCAAACAGAAGCTGAAATATCAACAAAGCTCTAACAGTAACACCAGAGAACAGCCAAATTATTGCAGGCTGGTCAATTTTCTAAATTATAAACTATAGCCTGATGATAGTATGTTTTACTTTTTATGGTTTGGGTGTGTTCCAGAAGTAAAGTCAGTCCTGTATGGGCCAGCATCGAAAATGTCCTCCCCAAAGCATTTGTACAGGGAGGGCAGCCAAACCATGCTAAGGTGAGACATCTACCTCTCAGGAAGACACCTCCTTGAGATCTAGATTTGATTAATGAGCTGCTCTAACAGTCCCAATCACACCATAACACTGCAGTGGACACTCGTGGGACTTCAAACATCTCCATAAAGTGCACTAAACAGGGACTAGAGTGAGGTAATGCTTTTGGAGTGGGAAAGGTTTGAATGCAGTGTTGGGGTGGGGCGGTAGGTTTTGGAGAGTTAACGGGAAAGAACAAAGATAGAGGGCAATAACTTTGAGGGTGGGGTGTTGCCCCCAATGTGCGTAGGGCATACTCCCCCACTTAATACAACCCTTAGTGTAGCTTCTGCTCCCTATCACCACCACCCCATCCCCTCTACCTTCTCTACTGCTTTTTCAAGAGAGCAGTTTTCAGAGCATTCTCTGCACTCTGCCCCACCTTCGTTGACCCTGGGTAAGTGGAGGTAGAATGAGACTACCTAATTAGACAGTTAAAAGTTTCAAGAGGCCTCAAGTCCAGGCAGCCGAATGGGCATCTTACCCACGAACCTCTGCCCTCCCTCCACACCCCCTTTCCTGTCCCCACTCCCCAACCTCCTCATTGGGGCAGTGGATCAGAGTGGACAGGTACGTCTTTGGTAGCTACCCAATGCTTTTTACATGGCACCCACCATAACTTTACCCAGCAAGGTGGTGTAAAATACAAAGTCTAAGTAAAATTTTAATTCTAAGACTTTATAGGCATCCAATCGCTGCCAACATTGAAGCATGGAAACTGAATTTCTATGTTACAGATTCACTCTAAACTACTTGAAAAACATTTCACAAAAAAAATCACCTTTCTACATCATATTTTGTAAATGGTTAGGAAAACGATCTTCTCACTTTCATTAAACATCAAAGTAATCAATAAAGTCAGACTATTAAAGATCAAAGCTCAGCCTCTAAACACTTCCACATGCCAAAGCTGCAATTTATTAATCTCACCTTTCAGGCATGTCTTCCTCAGCTCCTTAGAAAGATGGCAGCTTGAAAAGGGATTGGAACCTGGTGTTTGGGGTGATGCTCCATGAGACAAGTTCTCAAAAGGAATTACTGACTCCTCTATCGGGTGCAACGTTATTTAATTCTTTTGTGGTTCATTACTGGAAACAGTAGCTGAAGAGTTTATTGACCGAGACTCATTATCCGGCACTTTCAGATGGAAGCAATCACCCACAACAAAGCCAAGATACAACTTCCTTCAAGAAGGGCTGGCGTTGGTACGACTAACCCAATGATAAAATAAACGTTCTTCATTTTGATAAATAATGAGCCCCATTAGTGTCCTGGAGGTATAAATCTTCGAAACATACATTGGTTGTATTGTTAAAACTTAATTATGCACCTTGTGTTCAAACATATTATTGCTCAGGCAATCAATACTTGAAATACTATTATGCTAACATCAAATTACTTGCAACATCTCCCGCCTAAAAATGGTTCTTTAATACTAAGTGAGGTAGGGCAGAATGAGTATTGCAAAGATATGGTGTTGGTTTAAGCAGCAATAACTATCTGGTTTTAATATAAGCCATCAGTTCTCAGACGTGAAAGACTGAACTTGCCCACAGTGTTTTAAGTTGAAGTTAACAGAAAGAAAGACTTGCTCACAGCAACTTTTCATAACCTCAAGGTGCTGTAAGAAGTTTCCAGCCATTTTTGAAACATAGTTATTGTGCCAATATTAAAAATACAGCAGCTAATTTGAGATAATGACCAGATAATCTATTATTTAGTGATGTTAGCTTTGGGGTGAATATTGGTTTGACACTGGTGAGACTTCCCTGGTTTCCTTAGAAATAACATTAAACAAGTTCACCCAAGAAGGAAAACCAGGCCTCAAGTGAAAAATGACATTTGCCTACCTGTCCTAGATTTTGAGGCAGATTTTCACTTCTGCTTTGGGGAAATTTGTAAACTTGACTTGGGAGCTTGAGTTGCTCACAGGAGACAAGCACTGACCCCATAAAATGTACAGAGGCAACTGCAAGTGCTGTCAAGTGCTGTGGTAGACTAGTTAAAAGGCTGCACTTGATGTTCTGAGATTTTGTCCCGGGACAATGAACTAAGATTAAATACAACCCTCTAACCCCCATTGCTCACATGCCCTCAACCCTGTTCATTCCCCACATATGCCAGGCCCTAGTCACCCTTGAGAAGGTGGTGGTGAGCTGCCCTCTAGAACTGTTACAGTGCACAATGCCCTAAGGGAGGGAATTCCATCATGGCTAGTCTTCAGGCACCATGTGAAGTAAAATAACATTCTAAGTTTCGATTGAAGAACTCACTATTAAAAAATACTCACTGATAACATTAAAATCTCATCAAGTCCTTAATGCATTATTCAATTGAATATTTCAAGTACTTAGTTCCTTATGAAATCAAATATTTGTATTCATTGCATATCAAAGACAACTGATCTCTTTATAGCCCCTTGAAGCTCAGAATTAAACTGTGAACCGTGTTCCCTCACTGTGATAATGATTGGCTTTGAAAGCAGTCCAGCAGCATTAATCATATAATGACAAATCTCAGGCATTAGATTAGATTACTTACAGTGTGGAAACAGGCCCTTCAGCCCAACAAGTCCACACCGCCCCACCGAAGCGCAACCCACCCATACCCCTACATTTACCCCTTACCTAACACTACGGGCAATTTAGCATGGCCAATTCACCTGACCTGCGAACGTGCAAACTCCACACAGTCAGTCGCCTGAGGTGGGAATTGAACCCAGGTCTCTGGCGCTGTGAGGCAGCAGTGCTAACCCACTGTGCCACCGTGCTGCATATGTCAACAAACAGTGAAACAGCAAGTATTGTTTTGTTTTAACTGCAGGTTGGATTTATTTTTAAATTTGAAGGGCTTGGGAATTTAAATGACTTGACAATGTGCAGGTTCACAAAGCTCACTCCATGTTTTACACATGTTGATGTTTACTCTTCTCAATCTCAAAGGCACCTTACCTTTCCGAAAGGAGCCTCTTCAAGAAGGTCCCTTAGCTCTCCAATTGAATTCAGCAGCTTTACATCTATTCTTCAAAAATCAAAAGCCATGAATCATGTTCTGAAAATCCCAATACAAGTCAGGAATCTTTTATCCAAAAACCTCAGGATCAACCAAGAATATTTCTGGTTTTCGGATACACTTCCTATAGTCTGTTCACATTTGAGGCATGCAAAATTGTCTTTCCAAAAGGCCTAAACTCAGCATGTCTACAGGTCTGTTTCAAAAAGATCTTGTGCTTTTAAGATCTTGGTTTTTAGCAATTCTGGTAAAGGACCTGCAATGGAAATTGTCTCTGTTTGAAGAAGTTTGCGCTTTTAACTAGGGTGGCAGATATCTCTATGAGAGACAAATGTGCAAAGTACAACTTGCCCTTCCTCATCCCACTTCCTGCCCATGTTCCCTCTAATTTTCCCTGCAGCTGTGTGGACAAGTGAGGTACATGAGTGGCAGTAACCTCTGGAATGGGAGCTCAATATTCTGTGACTGCCAGACACAACGGTCAGCCGTGAGCCCACACAGCTCAGTCACAACATTCCCCTGTCCCCCCTCCCAGTGAAAACGGTGGGTGTCAGGTTTGGGGTGGGAGTTCAGGAATTGGGCTTCATTTTAGCTAAGGCACAGAGCACAGCTCTCTTTGTGAAAATGCTGAACGCTATAACCAAATGGGACTTGAACCTGCCGCACTCCTGCCTGCAGTGCTGCAGGCAGAGCCACAGCTGACGTCCATGGCAATGAGATTAGCCATCGATTTAAAAATGAATCTCAAATTAAATTTAAATCAATCTCAGCCAATGACTTATTCTTTCCTATGTATCACACCCGAAAGTATTGACAGTTTATCAAATCAAACGCATGAAGGAAAAGTCGAAAATAAACAACACACATTTCAGTATGTATCGCAGATTGACACTGCAGCTATCTGCAAGAATTGTGAAAAGAACAGAGAGATTTTCTTCCCCAGTCAGCATAATTTTATCCCAGTAGATTCTTTTGTGGTCCACAATGGATGAGCAAGGATTCAGTGGGATATTTTTAGAATTAGAATCCCTAAAGTGTGGAAACAGGCCGTTCGGCCCAACAAGTCCACACTGACCCTCCAAAGAGTGTCCCACCCAGACCCATTCCCCTACCCTATTACTTTACATTTACCCCTGAACACTATGGGCAATTTAGCTAGCACCACCATGCTCATTGAAGCCTGGCTGAGAGGAAAAACCCAGCCAGCCTAAAGGAATTCCATAAGCGTCAGCTCACAGGAAATAATGTGTTAGTCAGGAGGCACTTTGGAATGTGCTGAGAATACAGAGGAAAGAAACAGAGTGTAGGCTGGTTTATTTACAACATTAGATAAATATTTTACACAGCATTTTAGAACATTCACAGCTGAAAAAATTGGGCAAAAGCTCAAAGCTTGTGCTGACTTCATATTTACAGGTCTCAAATCCAGTTTAATAAAGCTTGATCCAACCTGAGTCACAATTGGAGTCACAATTACCATTTATTCTGGTGTACACTGATCCTAACGCCTCAAATGTAAAGCATTTATTCCCTGTTTAAATCATGTCACAGCTATGCACCTCCAATGATACTGCAATCTCCACGGTAATCGCCATCACTTTGCCTCCAGCCTCTTGCCTCCCCGTCATCACTTTCTTTCAGCCCACCATGAGCTGCTGTGCATTCAGCCATCTAGAAACTCCTTCTATTCCAATAGATATTGTGGTCGCGCCGACTGATACCATCTGAGATGCTTCTGGGTAAATTCATTCCTATCACCAATCCTTCTTCTTGGTATCATGCCAAGTCACTGGTACCAAGTGGGAAGGGATGCCCACACAAAATCTTTGACAGAAGAAAGAGTCAGGCTTGTTGAACGGAGTGGGAGTATTACTTAATTACTTAACAGTTACATTACATCTTAGTTATATGAGGATCCCTAGTAAGGCCTCAGGCTAGACTTAAGAGGAAATAGCATTACTGTTTAGCCAAGTGGAACTTCACACTTATATCTCACAGGTTAACTCTTCCCAAGAACAACCCATCATATCCTGATGGGTAGAGTTTGTCCATCCTTAATTGCCCAGAGGGCTGTCAAGAGTCAACCATATAGCTATAGGTCTGGAGTTACATAAAAGCTAGATCAGATAAGGATAGATTTCTTTCTGCTTTAATGAACCAAAATGGGCTTTCATGACAAACAATAGTGCATACCTTTTTTAAAAAAACAATTTTTATTTAAATTCAAATTTCACCCATTGCCACGGTTTGATTTGAACCAATATCCTCAAAACATTAACCTGGGGTTCTGGATTACTGGACCATAGATGAGATTCCCTACAGTGTGGAAACAGGCCCTTTGGCTCAACAAATCCACACCGACCCTCCGAAGAGTAGCCTACCCAGACCCATTTCCCTCTGAATGATGCAGCTAACACTACGGGCAATTTAGAATGGCCAATTCACCTAACCTACACATCTTTGGCATGTGGGAGGAAACCAGAGCACCCAGAGGAAACCCACGCAGACACAGGGAGAACATGCAAACTCTGCACAGACAGGCACCCAAGACTGGATTGGAACCTGGGTTCCTGGCGCTGAGTGCTAGCCATTGAGCCACCGTGCGGACCAGTGATAATACGACCACCTCCTCTTCGCTAGGTGAGCCCACCTAATTTCTCTCAACATCCTTTATTTTGCTGTAATTTTCTGAAGCTTTTGGGGGTGCTTTTATAACAACATTGGAAGTCAAGGGGTTGATTTTTATTGTCGCTATCTGCTCTTGGACCAGAAGGAAAACCTGAAGTTGCTGCAGAAACAGTATCTCTGTTCCAGATTTATCCATTAGAAGTCATGAGGTGGAGCCGGAAGGGTGCCCAAATGAGGGCTGGTCTCAGACATTGTGAAATTATACCTTTGATTGATTTATGCAAGCTTTATTTCTGCTGCTGTTTACACAAGGCCAGTCCACAATGTAGTACTCTTTAACCTTGAAATCCCTGTGTACCTGTTAATATTTTCAGGAGGTCCCATTCTCCCCTGCAAGACAGAAATTGAAGCAAATAACATGATTCACACGACTAGCCTTTGCAAACAGGAAGGCATTCAGTTTATCGTCGGACATAGAATCAGTGAACATCAGAGAAAGTGTACAGCCTGGAAGAATGTTGAGTTTTGTTTTTATTGGATGGTGTGAGTGAGTTTCCACAGGTTGGCTGAGCGTGTGTTATTAATGTAACAGACTGGACTCAAGTAGGTCAGAACCGTTTCTTTCCTCTGTTCATAGAATTCTGTTGCTGCTTCACATCAATGAGGTTTGTGTTGTATCGAACATGCAACCACCCCACCCCCCCCCCCTCCCCCCTTTCCTTTGCCCAGCAACTGAAATAACTCCATAGGGGCTGGTATCCAGTCATCAGGTCGCCCTTTAATTACACACGGAGAGTCCTTTACACTGATCCAGCCAGCTCTCAGACGGAACAGAACCTCTGACACTCCTGTTTTGTTTTCTTTTTTCTTCTTTCTCTTCTCTACAGAGGACGGTATCCTATCAACAGGTCACCCTTTGTCTACCTGTGCATAATACTTGACACTGATCCAGCTCTCTCAGAGACAGCTCTCAAATCGAACAGGACCCCTGACACTCCTATTTTTTTTTGTGCAAGACACAGTGAAAGACACAAGGTGCACGAATTTTTATTCAGTTTCCACCACCAGGAAGAAAAGAAACACCCAAGTGGCCAGTGACAAGCAGTGCCCTTGACATCAAAGGAATAGAATCTCTGACACTCCTGTTTCTATCTGTCAGCCAGGGCTCCCTGATTGGACCAGGTTAACAGCCCCAATCAGGAAACTCATATCCTATGAGGTCCACCTGGCTGACCTTGGTACAATCACTACAGCAACTGACTTCCCATACCCTGAAAATCGAATCTAGCCAGGCTGTGGGGAAAGTGAAATGCAAGAAGGAATCATATGCAAGCTTGGTTTTGCCGTTAATAAAAAGGAAATCTTAAGAAGTCCCAGTGTGCTTCACCAGGAACTTATTAAAACTACAATTGGCAAACAAATTTTAATTTTGCAAAGAGACAATTGCAATAGGAGGATCATTGTTTTCGACAACAGGCCTGTGGGGAGAACATTCCATTCCCTTGATGGAGCCAGAGGTATATCTCTGGTCTGCCAACTAACTATCAGCCTCTATCAGCTGCCAATTCCAGACTGTTGTCACAGAGTAAACCTCTTCTGAAAATAGTATTATGGTCTGTCACAGGAAGAAGGTCTTTTCAGGTCATTCTTTGCAATAAAAATATCAATTTGGAAGGAATAGGTAGGTCCATGATTTCACAACTGTTGAAATCTTCCAAAAAAAAAACCCAAAAGGTGCTGGAAATCAGAAACAAAAACAGGAATTGCTGGAGAAACCTCAGCAGGTCTGGCAGCATCTGTGGAGAGAAAAACTGAGTTAATGTTTCAGGTCCAGTGACCTGTCCTCAGAACGGTCCAATTTTCCCAGCAATTTCTGTTTTTGATTCTGATGAAATTTTCCACCCTGACATGGCTTCCCAACTTGTAAATCTGGTGCAGTAAGAATGGAGGCTTGTTCCACAACGAGAAAAATAAGAGAGGTAATCCCAACGGAAAGCGTTCCTCACTGCCGTTTCCGTAGGTTGGGTTCACATATCTTCCAGAAGTTAGTTACAGTATGATTCAAGTTGGCTGGTGTGCCCAGGGTCTGGGTGGCACTGGTCAATTAAAAATGATGGTTAACTCTTTGCAGTTTGTGGAATAGTAGGAATAAAACCACAATCTGTCTTGATGGATGCTACAATTTATGGAGGCTTACAGCATCTTCACTCTTGACTATTTTCACTGTAAAACTGACGGAAAAATACTTTAACCTGCAGCTGATTCTTTTATATTCACTTCAGACTGACATCATCATGATCTTGCCTAGAGGAGATAATGGAAATTCCAGCTGATGGAGCATCCTGGGTGCTCGGGTGCAAGGTTGATTGCGTGTAACCACTCACACATATCTATAGCACTTTAAATATAGATCAGTTTGCCAAGGTGCTTCGTTGGAGAGTTTATCAGACAGAAATCTGAGATCAGATAAAAGAAGTTGTTAAGATAGGTGTGATTAAATGTTGGGGCCAGAGAAATAGGTTTTAAAAAAGCAGAAGTTGAGAATTTTAGGCAGGAAACTTTTACAGCTAAGAATGCAGACAAGTGAAGGCATGGTCTGAATAGGGAAATTCAACAGCCCTGAGTTGTGTGAGTACAGAGCACCCTGAAGTCACAGGCAGTTACAAAGATACAGAAGGAGAGGGATGTCAACTTGGTAGCTTTCTCACCCTCATTTGCCTGCACCAAGTTCGTTGAGTCATTAGGGACTCGTGGGCCATGTGCTGAACCAGCTTCGGCTCTCCCATATTTTTAAACTCATTAAGTTCTCGTACGTCACAATTTGCCCCACGGCAAGGGATCACTGTATCGTGTGCCACTTCTGGTCACCATGACATGGAAATCAGGCCATCAATTCATGTGTTGCCAAACACCATCACACTCCAAACAGAGCAGTTCGAAACGTTACAAGATATCAGCAAAGGGATTGCAGGGCTTAAACTAGGGCACAAAGAGTCGAAATGTGAGAGATAAAAGCTAGCAGGTGAATGCGACTGAATTGACAATGCTTCCACAACAGGAAGTCTACACAGAAACAGCAGCAGACCATCTAAACTCTCCAGTCTGTTCCACCAAACAGTCTGAAGGTAGAGTATTCAAGCCCATTACAATGCTAAGGAAGCACTGTATGGTGAGGCATGCTGTTCTTTGAAATAAATGTTAAATCAAAACTCATCTGTTCATTCATTTATAAGTTAAAGATCCTCTAATATTACTCACAGATAAGAAGTGAGATTGTCTGCTGTTATAAGCCAACTGATTTCATGAGTCCTTCCTGCTGCTGTTATCTGTGGGATCTTGCTGTCTAATGTATCTGCTCTAGTGTGGAACACAAATCACGCTCTTCACCCCAATCCTTGCTCATGAATCAGTTTGAAAGGCAAGATGAAAAATCACACCAGCACAATCTCGTTTCGAAGAAAGAGTGATGGGTGGGATATTTAATGTCCTTTACAGAGCCCAGCAGCTCCCACAGAGAATAACTCAGCAACATTTTTTAAAACCATTCTCTCATGTGATGAGGGCAGTGCAGACAAGGCCAGCATTTGTTGTCTATCTATAACTGTCCCTGAGAAGGCAGTGGTGAGCTGTCTTTTTGTACCACAGCCATCCATCTGGTGCAGATATTCCCACAATATTGTGAAGGAGCTCCAAGATTTTAACCCACTAGCAGTGAGGGGATGGTCATACATTCCCAAGTCAGGATGTTGTGTCTGCCTCTGAAGAGAAGTTTCCCTGTATCTGTTGTCCTTGCTCTTTTAGATGGTAGCGGTTGCAGTTTGGAAGGTGATGTCAAAGGAGACTTATTGAGTTTTCACAGTGTGTTTGTAAACAGGACATACTGCAGTTACCAGGCATTGGTGGTGGAATGAATGCTGAAGGTGGTGGATGTGGTGCTAATAAGTGGACTGCTTTTTCCTGGATCATGTTGAGCCTCTTGAGTACTGGTAGAACTGCATTCATCATCACCCTGTGCCTTATGAATGGTGGAGTTAGGTGGAGTTGCTCACTGTCTAGCCTCCCTAGCCTAATATCTGAGCCTCTTACTTACTCTTGTCATCACAGTAACTAAAAGGCAAATCCAGTTTAGTTCCTGCTGAATGGTACCACCACCTCCCCTCGCCCGATGTTGACAGTGGGGGATTCAGTGATGGTAATGCCATTGAATGTTAAGGGACAAAGTTAGATTCTCTCTTGTTGGAGACATTCATTGTCTAGCATTTGTATGGCATAATAGTTACTTGCCACTTGTCAGCCTCAACCGGAATACTGTCCGTGCCTTTCTGCATTTGGACGTGGTCTGTTTCATTACCTGAGATGTCAGAAATGGTGAAATCATTAGCAAGTATTCCCCCCCCTTCTGACCTTATGATGGAAGGAAGGTCATTGGTGAAGCAGCTGAAGGTAGTTGGGCTGAGGAACTCCTGCAGAGATATCCTGGAGCTGAGATGACTGACCTCCGACAATCATAAATATCTCCCTATGTGCCAGGTATGACTCCAATCAGCAGAGAGCTTTCCATCTGACTCCCATTGATTCCAGTTTGCCTTGGGTGGTTTCTTCTTGATGCCACACTAGGTGACTTGTGACCTTGATGTCAAGGGCTGCTACTCCAGTCAATAAATCCACTGAGAAAGATTAAAAGCATATATAGTTGCACTTATTTTCATTTGAATAAGTTTTGCCTTAGGCAGTTCTGTCTCACCTCCTGACACGCTTGTTTTACTTCCATCATTTGAAGACATGGCAATTAATTAATTAAGCAGTTTCTAATTGTAAAGCAAGTAACAACCTACTTATTGAAAGGCAAGCATATTAACAATAGTGAAGTGACCATTTGCTCTCATGTAACTCAGACAGACTGTAACCTTGACCCACCAAATCTCCTTCCCAGATATGTGTCGTTCATATTAAAGTGGATTACTGTGACACTGAGGAAAAATAAAACTGAAACATCATCTGGTTAAGCTGCGGGACACATGCTGTTAACATCCCCGCTTTCACTGATGAATGGTGAGATTGGTCTTCTGTGTAAGCTGATACGCAATTACTTATTAAAAGTATATTACTGTAACCATCTCTATTTCTGCCCCTCGGAGTCAGGTCATCCTGTCAGCAGCTGCAGTATCTAACCAGGGAGTCCCGTGTGGGTTTAAGCGCACTATCTACAATAAATCTTTCAACTGCAATGCTGCAAAGAAATTGCTCAGTTAACAGTCAGTGGTATTTGACTTTTATGGTGATTACTTCTCAAGGTGGATTCCAGGCAAATAGAATGAGACTCACTCCTCGCTTCAGAATCATTTTTTAACTTATTATTCACTCACAGGATGTGGGCATCGCTGGCTGGGCCAGCGTTTATTGCCCATCTCTAGATGCCCAGAAGGGCAGTTAAGAGTTGACCATGGGTCTGGAATCACATGTATGCCAGACCAGGTAAGGATGGCAGTTTCCTTCCCTAGAGGACATTAGTGAACCAGATGGGTTTTTCCCAACAATAGTTCATGAGCATCATTAGACTCTTAAGTCCAGATTTTTATTAAATTAGATCCCATCATCTGCCAAGCCGGATTCGAACTCAGGTCCCCAGATTTGTTTACCCGGGTCTCCGGATTAATGGTCTTGTAAGAATACCACTAGGGCCATTGCCTCTCATCATTAAAAAGCATTATTGAAACTAAACCTCCTTGAAATCTCCAGAAATTAAAAGATTAATCTCCCAAACACAATGTGAGAAGTAAATAATTTGGGGTCGAAGGCAGGCTTTTGCTGATGATGTTTCAGTTTTATTTTTCCTCAGTGTCACAGTAATCCACTTTAATATGAACGACACAAATTTGGGAAGGGTTTTGAAAGTTTTCAATTTATTTTCATACTTTCATTCACTACTTCAAGGAATATTAGACTTAAAAGAAGGGAAAAAAAACAGTATAACTGGTGAGTGACAAATTCTGCTGTGGCTTGTCTTGTCTACCTGAAAATGGAACACCAGTGTACATCCTACACTTACTATAAAATATCCTGGCTTCGCCCCTGGGAATGAGCATCGAGGTTGATGGACTGGGTAGGATAATTGGGAGCCAAGTGATCAAACCACAACATCCAACTGGAACTGGTGAGCTAGGTCTGAGCACAAGGGAAAGCAGGATTCAGTTTTCAGCAAAGTTAATAATTCTTGGAGAGAGAGAGAGAACATTGAGTGGGCCTCACCACTAGCTTGATTCGCAATGCTGACCAAGAAACATAATTCACCAGAGTGTCTTTGTCACTGTCGTCAATCACTTGCTAATGAATATAATAGTCCACCTTGGAAATTCTGTGTCACCGGTCAAATATCTGAGTGTAGGGTTTATAGCACCTATAGTGGTTGGAAGAGGAAAAGAGATCAAAGAGGCAAGCTGCTATCAATTATTGGTTTTCTGCAATTGTGAGGTTCCGTAGGCAGTCTAGCGTGTTTAAGGCAATTTTTACATAGAATTTTAATTTCCACTCAGCACCACATCTGGTTGTTGAGTGAAACCTATGCACCTTGACGATATGATCAAATCCAGTTCTCAACAAAATGGCTGACAGTTTGCTCAGCATGCCAAGCAGGAAAGCCACAGGAACAAGTAGAATGCCGGTTTAAATATCTCACCGAATCTTCCTGTCAGCCAGTGTTTCGCCCAATACCACCAGTTTCACAGTAGATGGATCAACAGAAAATTGTCTCCAAGTAGTCCCCATAGGCCAACTCCTACTCCATTCATATTTTCAAGATTAGATTCAGAGTAGGGCTTTGAAAAACTGGCCCTGCGTGTGTCATACATACTGCAGAGGTGATGCCATCTATTGCAGAGAATAATGTATGGCCATTTTCAATATCAAGGACTCAATTAACCAGGGTTAAAGGGCAGTATAAAGAATAATGTGTAATACAAGGTATTTCTTCTACAGTGTTCAGGTGAATCCTTAAAGCAGAGGCTGTGCCTGCCCTTTCAGGCAGAAGCAAGTATCATGCCACATCACTTTGCAGAGCTGGGGTGTTCACCTAATCTTCCTGGCTCACATTTATCCCTCATCCAGCATCACTACAAAACAGGACCTCCGCCCATTATCATATTGTTGTTTCTGGGAGCTGGCTGTGCACACATTGTCTGCTTCTATTTAACTGGAGACTACATTTTGATGTCAACTTACTCTGCACTTTCGGGGTCCTGCAGTCATAAACACTAAGGGTAAGCCCAACTTCTTATTTTTCTTTAAAGGCAGAAATCCAATTTCTTCTCAGCACACGGGAGAAAGTGAGGACTGCTGGAGATCAGAGTCGAAGAGTGTGGGGCCGGAAAAGCACAGCCAGAATCGACGGTGAAAAGCTTATGCTCAAAATGTCAATTCTCCTGCTCCTCGGATGCTGCCTGACCAGTTGTGCTTTTCCAACGCCACACTCTTCGACTCTTCTCAGCACACGACAATCCTACAAAACCACAGTCACTTGACTTAGAAATTTCTGCATCGGAGATTGCTCCTTCAGGAATCGAGTCTTTGCTAGCATCATCCCAGGAACCGTCTATTGTAATGTATCTCCATTTCCCTAAATACTTCAAAAAAGGCCTTCATTGAAGTCACTCTCAAATGTCATGATGCAATTGTCTTCAAAGACACTTGTACCATTGTTTTTCATAATGGATTGCATATTAATGCAAAATAAATCCTTTCAGTTCATCTCTTCTGCTTCTCTTATTGGTTTAATGTTCCATATGATTTGAAATTTGAGATTGGCATTTGGAAGAATTTCTTCAAACCAACAATAATCAATACTTGGAGTAGATTCTCAGGAAATCTCATGGGCGCAGACATTCTAGAGGTCAATCAAAAAGCCATTGACTGACAGAATGGCGGTTGGCAGGGATGGTGTAGATCCTTTTTCTGCATGAATGAGCAATAATAGCCTAAAGCGCCTCCCATCCACTGAGTGATACTTAAACATCCTCAGTGAAAATAAGGAGGGAAAAGGCACGAATAACTCAACTGAGTCAAAAGCAATATTAGTACAATTACCTCCTTCACAATCCAGTCAAAGATCTCCTTACGCCTCAGTGGCTAAGCATCTTGGGTGGTGAGGTACTGAACCACAGACCCCTAGCTTGAGTTGAGTTCAGCAATGACATACAGGGTTAGCTGAGAGGGGACTATGCTGAAGACTGGAAAATGGAAGGGTATCCTGCCACTAATTACAGTGGTGTGTGTCATCTGAAATGAGTGGAGAGATCAGATGAGGGCAAGACTTGTTGATAATGCACCCCACAACTAACTGGCATAATAAGATTCACCTTTCAGGTTACACACAATTTAACAATTTGCAAGAGTACTTCAGTCTGTCACTGCTTTCCTTGATGGAGAAGATAAGCTGAGAAAACAGGATCCAAAAACCTGCTAATTATATCAGTTTTACTGATGATTACTTACTTACATTTCATACAAATAATGGGCCTTTTCTCACAATTTAATGGCCCCCATTATTCCTCTTCAAACAACATCCATTCTTTTGACTGCAAGTAATTAAGCCTCTCTCATCTATAACCAACCAATCAATCAAACGTCTGGCTCCCTGATGTCTGCTCATTTCACTTCAAGAGTGCTCAACCAATCTCTTCAAAGTCAACACGGTTTCAGGAGTTCTGGTATTATTTGTAACTTTTCATTGCTGTTTCATTAAATGGGGTCATACAAACTATCCAGTTGTTCTTCTACCACTTACTGAAGTTTTCTCGGAACTGACCTGATGCAAGATTTGGACGGCAAGGGTCAGGTCCTGGATATGATACCTAAGTACTGTTACAGTTTCTGAATCCAGCTGCTTGCCTCAGAGGGGGCATTAGTCATGCACACTGGGTAGGGAACATGGTGCAATTTTCCATGGATAAGGCAATCATTGGACAACGGGTGAGCTCATTTCCTGTGAAGGATGGTGAGCCAGTTCAGGAAGTCACCCTGTTCCCTGGCCAACATCTATGTCTCAGGCTTACTGCAGTGCTCCAGTGAAGCTCTTTGCAAGCTGGAAGAATAGCACCTCACTTCCGGCTTGGGGACCATGCAGCCTTCTGGACTCAGCATCAAGTTCAACAATTTTGGGCTTGGGTGTACTTCTATGTCCTTATCCTGACCCCTACACACCACGCCTTGGTATCACATGCTAGAAATTACTGCTCGAATATCTGATTACCAGCATCCACAGCTCTTGCGGTTTTGGTATGATTGTGATGGAATTGAGAAGCTGCCGTGTGCAGGCTAGTGTTGCTACTTCTAGCACCTTCCTGCAACCCCCCACCCCCCACCCTACCCCAGACATGGCAAAGCCAAAACATTGGGGCATCTGCTTCACATTATTTCCCAGAAGGAAAACAACTGCAAAACTTGCAAATGTGATAAACTGGTCCCAATCTTCTTCCACAAAATGGAGCTCCCATGAGACCAGTACATTCATTTCCAGGTACTGCTGCTCTATTGTCCTTCTGGGATCTTTGCTCCAAATTCACACCATCTCAATGTGGTACTGGTTTCAGAGTAACCCCAGCTCCAGCAGAAGAATGGGCAGTGGATGTTGGGTCTGATCACAGTTATTTTGACCACAAGGATACAGTTGTGCTTATTCTGACTTTCACTGGTAGAAGATGTTAAATGAAAATGAAAATTGGGAGGGCTCTATTACAGTCGAGAGTGTGTTGCTGGAAAAGCAGAGCGGGTCAGGAGAATCGAGCAGGAGGAGCAGGAGAATCGATATCTCGGCCATAAGCCCTTCATCGGGAATGAGGCTTGTGGGTCGGGGTTGAGAGATAAATGGGAGTGGGGTGAGGTTGTGGGAGGTAGCTGGGAAAGCGATAGGTGGATAAAGGTGAGGGAGAAGGTGATAGGTCAGAGGGGCCAGTGATGGACAGGTCCAGAGGGCGGGGCCAAGTTGAAGGCTTGGGACTGAGATAATGTGGGGGGAGGGGAAATGAGGAAGCTGTTGAAATCCATAATTTATCCACTGTGGTTGCAGGGTCCCAAGGCAGACTATGAGGCCTATAACAGGTAGACAATCCCCTCCAGCGGCTTACTAACCAAGCAGCAAGTTGCAAATTGTGCACAATCGATCGTTGCCTAAAATCAAGGGGAAGGAAGAAGATGGTTTTCGCCTATTAACTGGTTGAGGCTGCTAATACATTACAGATCTTTGTTCTTGATCCTTGTCTCCAAAGGCAACCTGCTGGTTACAACTGAGAGTTAGTAACCCTGCTATACCAAAGCCAACTAAGTTGAAAAGCTCTCCATCTCATTTTCCTTGATGTCCCATTCTTGCTGCTTTCAGGAAACAAGACAGTACCTTCCCCATGGTTATAGCTATGACCCAACTATAAATTACAGAAAATTCAGGTACAAAAACCCCAATCCCTGCAGCACAGCTCCAGACGTTTGCCCCAGCAAAACAATCCACTACTTACTTCATCTGCCGAACAAAGTCTTCCTAAATTAAATGTCAAAATATCCTTCCTATTTACTCCTTCTTTACTCAAATGTCAAACATTTCTAGCAGAATGGCTTCAGTGACTGAAAGTTTTAGGTGAAATTGATCATTTCAATAAATTCAAAATGTATTCCGGGAAGTGGTTATGAGTTGAACTACTTTCAAAGTAATTATTTGTGCTGGAAGTGATTACAAAGGGTTTGGGCCTTCTCCAGTAACCTTTCTCGAATGAGCAGTTCAAAAACCATCTCTGTACTCGTGTATGGTGCTCTGAAATACTTTTTGTCCAATCTTTGTCATACTGTGGTGCCACAGTCAACATCCACCAATTGACCCATATTGCTGGAGAGTATGAAAGATGACAAATATGACTCCTATGAAGCGTGATTATCGAAAATTGCATGGTCACTCCAACCTTGCACTTGTTAAATTGTAAGCCCAGATCTACTACAAATTTTTTTAAAAACTGAAGCAAACACATCAGCAAGCTGAATACACCAAAACCAGTTACACACTATGTACAGAGTAGTGGTGATAAGGTTACTTTTTGTTGTGTACGAATACTTCCAGCAAGTTCCTGAAAACAAATTATGAGACATACATAACACCATTCCAACTGCTTCCATCAGCAGTCATAAAAGACAGAAAACAAAGACAATCCCATCTCGCCAACTGAATTCAAACACGTTATTTAAAGATCATGAATCCTGAAGCCTGATTGCATGGTGCATCAAATCAGTAAGCATCCTGCCCCATGAGAACACCAAAAGTCTTAAAGTATAACTTGTAATTGTCTTGTTTCCTCAGAAAAGCTTCAGAACAAATGGTCATGTATTAACACAGTTAATTTATAGCCACTAAGAATACACTCCCTCTGCCACCAGTTAGATAGTGACTTTGCTATATGAAGAACTGACGAGTAAATTAACGTTTAAAAGACCAAATTTACTCTCAGAAATAGCCTTTCACTTGACTAATTATTGATCAAGTATTTCTGACATTTATTTTTATAACACGAACTAGTCCATTTCATGCCACTATTTCAGTTTTCAGTGCAGTACCCCAAAGCCATTTTGGAAAGGGTTAACCCATTTTTAAAAGACATAGTACGTGACCAACAGGATTAGAAAATTATTTTCATTACATCCCTTGCTCTTATGGTTCCTGTTTTATGCATTATGCAATAGATCTCAAGAAATGGAAGATGGCAGGCTGCTGTCGAACAATGTACTTTGCCATGAAGCACAATGATTTCAGACATTCCTGAATGCTGAGTTTTCCAATTCCCCAGATTCCATTTATTGCCTTCATTAAAATAATTGCAGTGTTCAGTCTGGTTCCTTTATATTTTCCTTTGTCTTTTTCATGTTAAAGAGAAATAGAAGATCACAGGGCCACCAAAGGGCTAGGATTAGCAAGGGCATCATGGGATATATGACTTGCAACGGAGCACTACTCTCATTCATTCTCTGAAAAAGGTTGTTACATTATTTTCTGACTGTACATGAAGTGATGCAACAGAGCTCCAACAATGACGGTATTTTCCAAAAACATAACCAATGCATCAGAATGCAATGAGAAGTTGCTTTTGAGCTCAAATTTCATTAGAACAAAGTGGGCAGTGAACTTCACAGAACCACAAACCAAAAAGACAGCCAGTCATGGTGCACCAGATTTGTTTGCAGGTTGTTACTGAAGGGAGAAGGGAAGAATGAATCTCTAAAACCATAAGACCATAAGAACATAAGACATAGGAGCGGAAGTAAGGCTATTCGGCCCATCGAGTCCACTCCGCCATTCAATCATGGCTGATGGGCATTTCAACTCCATGCAAACAAGTACATGCAGAGGGGAAGACCAATCCAGTTCATAGAACATAGAATAATACAGTGCAGAACAGGCACTTTGGTCCTCTATGTTGTGCCGATCTGTGAACTATTCTCAGCTCGTCCCCCTACACTATCCCATCATTATCCATGTGCTTATCTAAGGGCTGTTTAAATCTCCCTAATGTGGCTGAGTTAACTACATTAGCAGGTAGGGCATTCCACGCCCTTACCACTCTCTGAGTAAAGAACCTGTCTCTGACATCTGTCTTAAATCTATCACCCCTCAATTTGTAGTTATGCCCCCTCAGACATGCTAACGTCATCATCCTAGGAAAAAGACTTTCACTGTCCACCCTATCTAATCCCCTGATCATCTTGTATGTCTCTATCAAATCCCCTCTTAGCCTTCTTCTTTCCAATGAGAACACACCCAAATCCATCAGCCTTTCCTCACAAGACCTTCCCTCCAGCCCAGACAACATCCTGGTAAATCTCCTCTGTACTTTTTCCAATGCTTCACATCTTTCCTAAAATATGGCGACCAGAACTGTACACAATAATCCAAGTATGGCCACACTAGCGTTTTGTATGGCTGCAGCATGATATTGCGGCTCTGGAACTCAGTCCCTCTACCAATGAAACCAACACACTGTATGCTTTCTTAACAGCACTATCAACCTGGGTGGCAACTTTCAGGAGTAACTTTAGGAAACTTGTTCAGCAAAATTGCACAAATTCTAGTCCTACCCTCTTCCAACCACCTGGTCCCAGCTCCCAGTGAAAGACCATGCAGCCTCCATTTAACCAAAGCTGCCACTAAATTAATGTGGGTTCAGGGATAATGAATATCAATTGGCTGGTTAGTGGGTCTATTTGACATCCCACTGCTGGCACCCAGAAATGCCCACATCAGCCCCTGTTGCTCTCCAACTTGATCTGGGTAGGGGTTTCTCTGCCACCCGGAGACAGACGCAGGACTTCTTCCATGATTAAGTGGGCCCAGCCACCATGTTATCCCAACATGATGAGCTACGTAACAGCCAGAGTTAAGAGAATTTTCTCAGCAGGAAATTTTTACCACGAGATCACAATTGAATGTGCTCCAACCTTGGATTTATTATTAGTGCACTGTATCAGCAACTTCTGTCACTATCTCTTTCTCTCACTAGGGTGCAGAAGAACACCATAGAGGTTGTGCTATCCCAGCACTACATTGCTAAATGACCCCAATTAGAATAGCGACGGGTTTTGCTGCTCCTCGGATGCTGCCTGAACTGCTGTGCTCTTCCAGCACTACTAATCCAAAATCTGGTTTCCAGCATCTGCAGTCATTGTTTTTACCAAGATGTATGACCTACGTAACATCCAACCTCAGTATCACAAAATCCAGGTCAAGGACTTACTGGATTGTCACAACAAATTCACTCAGCTCTCTGATGTCCATTAGGAAATGAAATCTGCCATTCTAATCTGGTGTGTCAACTTTGTGAGTCTAGTCTCACAGTAATGTGGTCAACTCCTGACTGCCCATCAGGCTTACTATGGCCTTCTTAAGGGCAATTAAGAGTGAGCAGTAACCCTCACTTTACCAGCAATGCCCACAATCTGCAAATTTATTTAAAAAAAAGGGGGAACAGAACTCTTGTATAGAAGGTGACCCCTTTTCAAGAGCCCAATGACCCCAAACTCTCATTTTGTGCACAACTGATGAAAGCTCTTTCTACATATTGTACAGTCAATGGAAGAACGTGAGGAGAATTTAATCACCCAGTTAGAGGAGCTGGATAGAATCTTCAGGATGTCAGCCTCATATCCTAGACAATACTTTAAAGATTAGAAAGCAAGTCTCTTCAATAATTGGCTCATTGACCTCTTAGCAAAAGGAGCTGCAACTCAATGATTGTAGAAGAGCCCTAGGATGAGGGTCAGGCAGAGCATCACTTATGGAAAGAAGCAGATGTTGATCCGTTCAACAAGGGTACAGATGGATAATGTTTTGCAGCTCTCGTCTTAAGTTCCTTAGTTACCCACATTTAAATGCTCAAGGCAGCTCTAATGTCATCTATTGTTGCAAATAAAAAGGCCCACCCCGACCTCTGGTTGTTGCAGCCTGCCCAACGAGTTGTCCAGTCAGTGGATGGAGAAGGAGAAAGCGATTGAAAGTGAACCAGCACCAGACTGAGAAATCCCGGCTGGTCAACCAACTGTGAAGTGCGCTCAGAGATGAGAGACTCGAGGATGGGAGAGCTACAAAGTCCAAGTCTAAGAAAGTCAGTCTGCTTTCAAGTAAAAGCATCTGTCAAGTTCTCTCATCGATGGCATGCCATCAGATACAGAAAACAGGGCACATTAACAATAAGGTTTACTCCTGTCATATAAAGGAAGCTGGAAATCTGAAATAACAACAGAAATGGCTGGAGAAACTCAGCAAGTCTTTGGTGAGAGAAACAGAGTTAACGTTTTGAATCCATTTTTCAGTACAATCATGTTTCTTCATTGCCCTGCAATGCTGTGGCAATGATACATTCCTGACTAAATTAAAGAATTCAATTAGAAGTTTCATATTTATTAATAATTTGAAAATTGATTTTTCAGTTAACTTCAATGATTCTGATCATGTTTGTTCTCAATGCAAAAAAACTTGCCTTTGGTAGCCTGGCAAACTGAGGACAATCCCAAACCTATAGTGCTAACATTGACCTCAATGTTTCATTTTTTCTAGCCCTGAGATGGTGGTTTCAACTTGAGTAAATAGTCCAAGGTGTGTTCAGAGGCAGAAGTGGGTAAAACTGGCCTCTAAGTCAAAGATGGAGATGATAGGAGCTGTAACCAGAAACAACACCATTAGAACCAGATTTCACGGTAGTTTCTCCTGAAAGGAAAGTAGGAGCAGGAAGAGTGTAATCCATGGTAAACTAAAATTCAAATCAAGGGGCTTCATTCACTTAATAGAAGTTGCTGAGCGAGGCAACGCTGTATCTAAAGTGGTGTTGACTTGCCAAGAAAATCTATTTGCTTTTAATAGTTTAACTCAGAATTAGTTCCATCAAATCTTTACTTGGATTTATAAAAGCAAATATTATTTTGTTAAATTTAACACTATGAAATAATAATCAACCATGCTGCTGTGGTTAGTTGGAACATTCCCTTCCTCTCAGACTTACTGAAGGTTGTTCAGAGAAATATTTGAACACTGTTATGCTGCAATGCAGCTGTGTTTTAGTAACGGAGCCAGTGCAATCCCAGCCATAGTGACAGATAGTCTGGTTGTAGTCCAGACAGTCCTTGTTGTAGACCAGACGTGCATATCAAACCCTTCCAGGCACATAAGGATTAGGACTGGTTCTGTGTTTTATAATCATAATTAGGCATAGCTCTCATTAATTACAGAGCAGTGTAACTTTTACAGAACTGAATCGAAAGGTTCTTCATACTCAAATAAAATCAAAGTACTCCAGATGATGGAAGCGTGGAAGAGAAACAAAAAGTGCTCGAAATACTCAGCAGGTCAGACAATGTCCTTAAAAGGAAATTGTGTTAACCTTTTAGGTTAAGTATAATTTCTACAGAAATGAAGGAAGGTAGAAATGTAGTGTGTTGCTTGCCATCCCTTTAATTGTACATAACTCATCAAATGAATACTTTTCCTCATTGTGAAGAAGTGACATATTCAACTCAAAACACTATTTCTGTTTCTCTCTCCATACATGCTGCTCGACTGGCTGGGTATTCTCATCCCCTTCACACTGTCTGACACATCCAATTAAAAATTTGAAGAGATCTATTATCAGAGTATGGACGAAAACTCTTGAAGCATTTGGATAAAGTAATCGATACAGAGCAATACACTGTAAAACAGCTTGCATCTTTAGGAAAATAGTAAGGATGGTAAAGGATAGACTGGATCTGAAAGTTGAAGTTCTAAACTGGAGGGAGGCTAATTTTGATGGTATTAGGCAAGAACTTTCAAAAACTGATTGGGGACAGATGTTTGCAGGTAAAGGGACGGCAGGAAAATGGGAAGCCTTCAAAAACGAGAATGACGAGAGTCCAGAGACAGTATATTCCTGTTACAAGCAAAGAAAAGGCTGGTAGATGTAGGGAAAGCTGGATGACTAGAAAAATTGAGAGTTTGTTTAAGAAAAAGAAGGAAGCATATATCAGATATAGACAGCAGAGATCCAGTAAAGTATTTAGAAGAGTATAAAAGCAGTAGGAGTATACTTATGAGGGAAATCAGGAGGGCAAAAAGGGGACATGAGATAGCTTTGGCAAATAGAGCTAAGGAGAATTCAAAGGATTCTACAAATACATTAAGGACAAAAGGGTAACTAGGGAGAGAATAGGGCTCCTCAGAGATCAGCAAGGCAGCCTTTGTGTGGAACCGCAGGAGATGGGGGAGTTACTAATTTTGCATCAGTGTTTACTGTGGAGAAGGATATGGAAGATATAGAATGTGGGGAAATAGATGGTGACATCTTGAAAAATGTCCATATTACAGAGGAAGAGGGGTTGGGTGTCTTGAAACACATAAAAGTGGGTAAATATCCAGGACCTGATCAGGTGTACTACCCTAGAACTTTGTGGGAAGCTAAGGAAGTGATTGCTGGGCCCATTGATGAGATATTTGTATCATTGATAGTCACAGGTGAGGTGCCGGAAGACTGGAGGTTGGCTAACATGATTCCACTACTTAAGAAAGGTGGTAAGACAAGCCAGGGAACTACAGACTGGTGAGCCTGATGTCAGTGGTGGGCAAGTTGTTGGAGGGAATCCTGAGCGACAGGATTTACATGTATTTAGAAAGGCACGGATTAGGGATAGTCAGCACGGCTTTGTGCATGGGAAATCATGTCTCATGAACTTGTTTGAGTTTTTTGAAGAAGTAACAAAGAGGGTTGATGAGGGCTGAATGGTGGATGTGATTTATATGGCAAGGTTAGATCTCATGGAATACAGGGAGAACCAGCAATTTGGATATCGAACTGGCTCAATGTTAGAGACAGAGGATGGTGGTGGAAGGTTGATTTTCAGACTGGAGGCCTGTACCTGTGGAGTGCCACAAGGATCGGTGCTGTATTCACCGCTTTTCCAAATTTATGATTTGGATGTGAACACAGGAGGTATAGTTAATAAACTTGCAGATGACACCAAAATTGGATAAGTAGTGGAAAGCGTAAAAGATTACCTCAGAGTACAGCTGGATCTTGATCAGATGGGCCAATGGGCTGAGGAGTGGCAGATGGAGTTTAATTTAGATTAATGTGAGGTGCTGCGTTTTGGAAAAACAAATCAGAGCAGGACTTATACATGTAAAGGGTAGGACTCGGGGAGTGTTGCTGAACAAAGAGACCTTGGAGTGCATGTTCATAGCTCCTTGAAAGTAGAATTTCAGGTCGATAGGATAGTGAAGGATAGGATAGGATGCTTTCCTTTATTAGTCAGAGCATTGAGTACAGGAGTTGGGAGGTCATATTGCAGATGTACAGGACATTGGTTAGGCCACTTTTGGAATATTGTGTGCAATTCTGGTCTCCTTTCTATTGGAAGGATGTTGTGAAACTTGAAAGGGTTCAGAAATGATTTACAAGGTTGTTGCCAGGGTTGGAGGTTTTGGGTTACAGGGAGAGGCTAAACAGGCTGGGGCCGTTTTCCCTGGAGCATCGGAGGCGGAGGGGTGACCTTATAGAGGTCTATAAAATGATGAGAGGCATGGATAGGGCAAATAGACCAAGTCTTTACCCTTGGGTGGGAGAGTCCAGAACTAGAGGGCATAGCTTTAGGATGAGAGGGGAAAAATTTAAAAGGGTCCTAAGGGGCAACTATTTCACAAAGAGGGTGATGCGTGTATGGAATGAGTTGCCAGAGGAAGTGGTGGAGGCTGGTACAATTACAGCATTTAAAAGGTACCTGGATGGGTATATGAATAGGAAGGGTTTGGAGGGATATGGGCCAAGTTCATAGTTGCTTGAAAGTAGAATTGCAGGTCGATAGGATAGTGAAGGTGTTTGGTATGCTTTCCTTTATTAGTCAGAGCATTGAGTATAGCAGTTGGGAGATCATGTTGCAGATGTATAGGACATTGGTTAGGCCACTTTTGGAATATTGCGTGCAATTCTGGCCTGGCAAATGGGACTAGATTGGGTTGGGATATCTGGTCGGCATGGACGAGTCGGACCGAATGGTCTGTTTCCATGCTATACAACTCGATGACTCTATGACTAATTCAGTATCTGAAAGGTGGAGTGAAAGATGATAAAATTCTTCATTAAGTACAGCAGGCTATCTTGGGCATTGTTTCAATTTGAACTTTCAAATCCTCCTGTTTCAGGAGGTACAACATCAAATATTGCATCTGGGTTATAGAGCTTTTAAAGGCAAATCGAAAAGGGATGAGTACTTGCTCACAGTGAATGCAGACTGGAGGGAAATCCTGTGAATGTCAGCTTGGAGGAGAGGGCTGTGCATCCTGGACAACATGAAACACTCAAGGTCAATGTCATAAAGGTGGTGGTTTGGGCTTGTCCTCAGTCTGTCTGGTTACCACAGACAGATGGTCTTCATTCAGAACAAACATGATCAGAATCATTGAAGTTAATTTAAAAGTCAATTCTCAAATTATTAAGAAATATGAAACTCATTATCAAATTCTTTAATTTCATTGGGAATCTATCAATAGCAAAGCATTGCAGGAAAATGAAGAAACATGGCTGTAGTGAAGCAGAATCAAAATGGAATCAAAACATTAACTGTTTGCTCTTTCTGCTGAGCTTCTCTTGCAATTTTTGTTGTGTTTTTTCAGTTCTCCAGCATCATCAGTGCTTTTCTTTGGTCTGACTGGTGCAAACCTCATTTAAAATGTGGCATTGCCTCTGAAAATCAATCTATTTTTCAGGTTGGTTAAACAAGAGTTTAAAAGAAGCAATATTGAATGTCGAATGACAGAGCAATATTGCAGTATAGCACTGAGCAGCAGGAAGAAGGCCTGCGTCTGTGACTTCCACATGACATGCTCTCAATCTCGGATGTGCTGTTGAAAGAGTAAAACTAAGCGAGTGTCTTCCATGGGAGAAATTGTCATGCCAGTTACTCTGAGTTTTATTCACCTGCAGCTCAGAGACTGTGATGACAGAGGTCAATAATTACATTACCAAGCGAAAACACAGCGTCAGGAGGCCAAGCTGAGAAATTCACTAGTTGGTTGGGAAATGCTGACTATAGAAAAATAAAAAATACTGATCTGTCTCAAAGTATAACTTATGTGAATTTCTACCAATAACATCAAATTATTGCGTCTTAGAATTGCAATCATAACCTTGTGTGGTCTTCAGCCTAAATGAATCAAAAGAGTTTTGTCGGGAGGTGATGGTCTGGTGTTCATCAGGACTGTTCATCCAGAGACCGAGGTAATGACCCAGGTTTGAATCCCACCATGACAGCTAGAGGGATTTGAATTCAATAAACTTCTGGAATTAAGAGTCTAATGATGACAATTGTCAGGAAAAGCCCATCTGGTTCACTAATGTATTTTAGGGAAGGAAATTGCCATCCTTACCTGGTCTGGATGTCATGTGACTCGAGACCCACAGCAATGTAGTGGGCTCTTAACTGCCCTCTAGACAAATAGGAGTGGGCAATAAAAGCTGGCTTGGCTAGCGATGCCCTCACCCCTTGAACAAATGAAAAAAAGCCTTCAGGTTTGATCTCCACGTGTTCCAATGTAACTGAAATGCCATAAAGGAGCAGGAGGATTTATACAATCGGCCTCAGTGTCACTGACCTTTTGGAGAAACATTTTGGCAAGGGAAAACTAATTAGTAAATAATTAATGCTCCCAATTATTGTCCAAATCACACATATCTCATTAGATATTAGGCTGATTAGGGTCAGTGTGGACTTGTTGGGCCGAAGGGGTTGTTTCCACACTGCAGGGATTCTATGATCTATGATTCTATGATGAGATAATGAAACTATTGGGCTCCTTTGTAATGCCCTCCATGTTGGAATAGCCTTCTGACATTCATTACTCATAAACATATATTTTTCAGGCTGGAAAAGGCTTGAGGCATCAATGTTTTTCTACCCCAGTGACATTATACTTCTTCATGAACCTGTATCCCTAGTGTGAATCCATACCTCCAACTGATCCATACCCTTTAACCATGTATCCCAATCCCGCAACCCACACTTTTGTGACAGGTAAGGAAGAAGCTGGAAAAGGAGTTTGTTTTGAAAGAATAATAGTAAACAATGATGCATATTACACAGTACAAGACATCTTGATTTCAATTATGTGGAAATGTCAGGAAGAAAGAATACTGTCATCAGAAATCAGATGCAGAGTAAATTAAATCCTAGTTTTAATAGTTTCCTGTGATTTGGGGATTGGATTCTAATTTCTATCAATTTGTTTCTGTGAAACTGTAAGCATCTGAATTTACTCCTGTTGTCCCTTTGAACTGGATGTTTGCTGTTAATTGAAGCTGTTATGCGCTGATTAGAATAAACTCCAGCTGACACAGAGTGAGTGAGCACAAATCCAGAATTATGAGCTCATGTAAATTTTGGTTAGCTCAGTCACAATAGGCTGCACCAGAAACCATCATTGCTAGGAAACAATAATGTCTTCCCCAAGGGAATGTAACGAGAGCCCTAGAAAAATAAAAATAATTGATTATACTTTCACCCTGAACTCAGACGTGGAAAGCACTCAACGCGGGTCGTAGTGACATTGTCTCAAGAAGTGCTTAGATGTGCACTTGCAATGTCAACACCACGGTATTGAATGCTGTAAAATGTGATTAGAATATTTAGGTGGTTGGTTTTGACTGGTGCCGGTTCAATGGGCTGAAGGGTCTTTTTCAATGCTGTTGACTCACTACATCAGGGGGCAAAGGAAAACATCATTTCCCTAAAAGACTCATGGAATACAGGGAGAACTAACCATTTGGATATAGAACTGGCTCAAAGGTAGAAGACAGAGGGTGGTGGTGGAGGGTTATTTTTGAGACAGGAGGCTGTGACTAGTGGAGTGCCACAAGGATCGGTGCTGGGCCCTCTACTTTTCATCATTTATATAAATGATTTGGATGTGAGCATAAGAGGTATAGTTAGTAAGTTTGCAGATGACACCAAAATTGGAGGTGAAGTGGACAGCAAAGAAGGTTACCACAGAGTACAACAGGATCTGCTGAGGAGTGGCAGATAGAGTTTAATTTAGATAAAATGTGAGGTGCTGCATTTTGGAAAAACAAACCAGAGCAGCACTTAAACAAATAATGGGTAGGTCTGGGGAGTGTTGCTGAACAAAGAGACCTTGGAGTGTATGTTCATAACTCCTTGAAAGTAGAGTCACAGATAGATAGGATAGTGAAGAAGGGTTTTGGTATGCTTTCCTTTATTGGTCAAAGTATTGAGTACAGGAGTTGGGAGGTCATGTGGCACTGTACAGGACATAGGTTAGGCCACTGTTGGAATATTGCGTGCAATTCTGGTCTCCTTCCTATTGGAAAGATGTTGTGAAACTTGAAAGGGTTCCGAGAAGATTTACCAAGCATGTTACCAGGGTTGGAGGATCTGAGCTACAAGGAGAGGCTGAACAGGCTGGGGCTGATTTCCCTGGAGCGTCGGAGGCTGAGGGGTGACTTATAGAGGTTTATAAAATCATGAGGGGCATGGATAGGATAAATAGGCAAAGTCTTTTCCCTGGGGTCAGGGAGTCCAGAAATAGAGGGCATTGGTTTAGGGTGAGAGCGGAAAGATATAAAAGAGACCTAAGGGGCAACTTTTTCACGCAGAGGGCGGTATGTGTATGGAATGAGCTGCCAGAGGAAGTGGTGGAGGCTGGTACAATTGCAACATTTAAAAGGCATCTGGATGGGTATCTGAATAGGAAGAGTTTGGAAGGATATGGGCCAAATGCTGGCAGGTGGAACTAGAGTGGGTTGGGATATCTGGTCAGCATGGATACGTTGGACCGAAGGGTCTGTTTCCATGCTGTACATCTCTATGACTCCATACGCTTATCTGTCCTGAATTCAAACTCTAGTTGGGCAGTGTTTAGTGGAGTTTCTCCAGTTAGTTGGAAAGCCAGGAAGAGCACTTCTTCGCCTCCTTTTGGAAACAGTTGCTGCATTAAGTGCCAATCAGCAACAGAGCAGTATTGGGCCTTCCTCAGGTTCATGGACCCGAGGGATAGAGGTCTCATCTAACAAGAGCTGCGAACCAATTGGCTACTTCTCATTGCTCAGCAGCGCTACCTGGCAGTGGTGGCCACTGCCAGCATTACACTCACCCAAGACCAAGGATAGCCAAAGTACCCAGATGAGTCGCAGTAGGAAGAGGGTGTGGGGATGGCGTTCCAGAGCAAGGGCAGAAGGTGGCTCTCAGCAGGATATGGAGCAAAGGTGGGTATAAGGACATGAAGTAATAAATGCCCTGATCTCACTGAGTGATGCATCTGGCTCAAGGGGCTAAATAGCCCCCCTCTTCCCAATGCTCTTATTTAAAGTGGTATCATTGGGATGGCACGATTACAAAACTGTAAGTGTACAGCACATCATGCAGCAGTCAGCAAGGCCTTACTGATGTAAAATACTTCAGCCTCATCATCAGCTGCCTGTGAACCTGACAGTAACATCCATTCAGGGACACAGCTTTCTGCTGCGTCTCCTGATTGAACTGAACCAGCCGATTCTCAATCCACAGAACACTGAGCAGGATGTCCCACGAGGCAGTGAGATACAGAATGCGGGATGTGCTTCCTTTTCTTTCATCACTGCCTCACCATGAAGGCTTTTGGACAAAGGACACAAGAACAGGAGGAGGTTATGTGGCGCCTTAGGCCTGGTCAACCATTCAATGGTCGATCTAGTTGTGATTTCAGTTCTTTCCCTCATTGCTCTCAACTCCCTTGTCTATCAAATAACTATCCAACTCGACCCAGCCTCCACTACCTTCTGGGGAAAAGAATTCCTCATTCGAATAATTCTTTGAAAAAAAAACTCTCCTCATCTCTGTTTTAAAAGGGAGACCTCTTATTCTTAACTAATGTCAATTTTAGTCTTAAGTAGAACCATCCTCCTCGTATCCACTCAATCTAGAACCCTCAAGATCATTTGGAATAAGACCACCTTTTATTCTTCTAAATGCGTATGGATATAGGCCCAATCTGTTTGGTTCTTCTTGACCAGATAAGCTCTTCAACTCAGGAATGAGTCAAGTGAAGCATCTCTGAGCTGCTACTAAAGTGTTAGTTTTTGCAAATGAGACCAAAAGTGAACACAGTACTCCAGGCGTGGTCTTATCAATGACCCTTACTGCAGTTACAAAACGTCCCCTGATATATATTCCATTCTTCTTAGAATAAACCGAAACAAGTTTGGAATCAGAGCGAGATGTATCTTGAAGGATTAGTTGTTAATGTTTTGAACGTCTAGTCACAATTCCTTCCAGTTGTTATGACGATGCTACCATGGTTCAGAGAGAGCATCAGAGTATCTTTGTAGTGTGTGTCTCTTTTGTCCTCTCTGGAACACCGATCACTTGAGATTTGAGAAAACTGGATCTGCTGAAAGAGAAGTGCTTTAGCCATTCAAACGCTATAGTGCTTACAGTGTATCATTGAATCATCAGTGGTATTTTACCGAAATAAAGTGCTTCTCTAAATTTGCCATATCATGAATTTATATTCTCTTCTACATGGGAATGACAACTTTTAGTGCCTCAATTCTGGCTTTCAGTTTTATAGCTAACAGTATCTTCAGATTGAATCAAACTGTAATATTGAAAGTGAAGCCTGATTACCTTTTATCTACAAATGGCTTTTCTGCTTTTCAGTTTTTCACTCCACGTACTCAGGATTGTCAATTTAAGGAATGCCTGGAAGTGATTACACCGAGGATAGCAAAAAGATTTTTACTTTGAACAGCAACGTGGGGAAGAAATATATTTAATTTAAAAACAAGGCTCTTGATGCCATCTCCTACAGCACCTCAATCTATTCTGGGAGCTCAATACTACAGAATCCCATCTCCACTATCTCTGACTCTCTTCTGCCATTGCAACAGCATCAAGTGAGAAAGGAGAATCACAGAATCCCTACAGTGCAGATAGAGGACATTTGGCCCATCGAGTCAGCACCCACCCTCTGAAAAGCATCCCACCCACATCCACCCCCACCCAATCCCCATAGTCCCACATTTCCCATGGCCAATCCACCTAACCTGTACATTTAATAGAATAGAACAGTGTGGAAACACGCCTTTTGGCCCAACAAGTCCACATTGACCCTCCAAAGAATAACACACCCAGATCCATTCCCCTACTACTATACATTTACACCAGACTAATGCACCTAACCTATACAACTCTGAACACTACGGGCAATTTAACATGGTCAATTCCACCCAACCTGAACATCTTTGTGGGAGGAAACCAGAGCACCCGGAGGAAACCCACAGAAACACGGGGAACATGTGCAAACTCCACACAGACAGACAGTCACCTGAGGCAGGAATCAAACCCAGGTCCCTGCACTGTGAGGCAACTGTGCTAACTACTGTTCAAGTCCCATCTGCTCAAGAGATGTTTAATAGTGTTGCTGAATAGCTTGATTTAAAAAGATACCTAAAAAGAGGAGGCAGCCAATTAAAAAATGACCTTTCAGAAAATTACGCGGTAAGGGGCATTGCCAGCACACAGTGGACCCGGACCTGCCATTGGTTCCAAAATTGAGCCAGTAGGAAAATCCAATGCTTTGTCCTGAAGAATCACTAACGTTTCCACAGATAGGTCTCCAAATTCCTATCACACTTCGTGCAAAAATATTCATGAGCACAAACTTATGAAGGTTTTAATTTACAAGGTTGCTTTTTGATTTCATAGAATTGCTAATTTGGAAGCAGGCCATTCAGCCCATTGAATCCACAGTAACCCTCCGAAGTGCACACCAACCAGATTCATCCCTTACCCTATCCCCATAACCCTGCATTTCTCATAGTTAATCCACCCAGCCTGCACATCCCTGGACACAATGGAGCAATTTAGCACAGCCAGCCTACCTAACTTGCATATGTCTGGACTGTGAGACGAAACCCACACAGACACGGGGAGAATGTGCAAATTCCACACAGTCGCCTGAGGGTGGAATCGAATCCTGGTCCCTGGCTCTGAGAGGCAGTAGCACTGACCACTGAGCCACCATACCCCCCCTACCAATTTACTATCACTTACAAAATGTGAGACACTTATAGTAAAAATATCCTGGGTTAATTTTGACAGTCATTCACATCGACAGAGATTAAACCACTCTGCAGAATCAAGAATCCAATAACAGTTTACTGAATGAGGTGGCTGCACACGTGGTGATTAACTTAACAACAAGAAAGCATTATTCTGAGAAATTGATTTCAGATGTGTTTCTGAATCCAATCTCCTACCCCTAACTACTGTTAACATTGCTGAACTGAATAGCATACAATCCTGTTTATTTTTGTCATGACGTAGTTTTACTGTGAGTGATTGACACTCAGAATTTGAAGCTGAACTCATTACATGAAACAATTAGATTTTAAACACACAGATGCATGTGTCAACAGGCTCTAGACTGGTCTGAAAGACCCATCAAATAAAGCAACAAAAACAAGTACTTATATCAAAGCAAAGCATTACATTTGCTGGCAATCTGAAATAAAACTCAGAAAATACTGGAAGAATTACCAGATCAGGCAACATCTGTGGAGGGATGATCAGAGATAATGTTTCAGGTCAATGACCTCATATCAGAACTGGAAAATATCAAGATCCTCTGCTCTTTCCAAACCCATGACCACTTCCACCTAGAAGGCCAAGGGCAGCAGTTACATGGGAACGCTAGCACCTGTAAGTTCCCCTCCAAGCTACTCACTGTCCTGATTTGGAAATATGTCACCGCTCCTTCACAGCTGCTGGGCAAAGTTCCTGGAATTACCTCCCGGATTACCCACAGTACATGGACTGCAGCGGTTCAAGATGGCAGCTCACTACCATCTTTTCAAGGGCAACTAGGGACAGGCAGTAAGAGCTGGCCCAGCCAGTGACACCCACATCCCCCAAGAGAATTAAAAAATTATCCCAGGTTTTAAGCAAATACAGAGAGAGAAAAAGGAGTGATTTGGAGGTGATTTTGGTGGTAGCAAAGAGCTGAGAGGGGCAAAGTCAAGTGATATTACAAAGAGGAATTAGGCAGGACTGAGTCTACATGTGGATAAGGGATTGGAAGCACATCTCAGAGTCAAATATGACACCAAGGTATGCAAACAGTGTCCAGCCTCAGACAGATGTCAGGGAGAGGGATCAGTGACCAGGGAGCATAGTTTGTCTTGGGTCTGAAGACAATACTATGTAATACAGAATGGAATCACTACAAAAGGGAGATGAACAAAATGGAACACAATATCTGATTCCTTATATAATGAAAATATAATAACAATGACGTGATTGCAAGCTTTCAGGATCTCTGCCATATATTCATTAAGTGGTGATGGAAAACAATGTTCCATTGTTTGAATACAAGTGTATTTTTACAGTAGAAACATTAGAAATAAAATTATACTGCAATATAGATAGATTAGAGAAAAGTTAAAAATAGTCTTCTGAACTTAAGTTGATGAAAGCTGCATTGAGTCAATGGTTCTGGATCTGTGCCATTCTTTGCATTAAGTCTGTCAGTGTCGGAATTTTGCAGGATCTCAAACAGGGCTTTGGGTTAGCCTGGATTGAGGTGAAGTCCATAACAAATATACAGATATTATCACAATTCTCAAGCACAAAATAGAGATGAAACCTGAACAGGGGTTACATCCGAAGCATTGATTTCTCCACCTCCTGATGCTGTCTGGTTTAAATGTGTTCTTCCAGCCTCCTCCTTGTCTACTATGGAACACTTGGAAGCAAATAAGGCCCCATTTTCTGTTGCCAAAATTGGTTCTATACCATTAGAATATACAGAAGTAAGGAAGGCTTTCTTAAAAGGTTTAACACTGGCTTGTGGACTGTGTGAGAACTGGATTGAGACCATTGGCTATTGTGTGTAAACAGCCCTTCCACCTCTCAGGAATACACTTATGGAAAATAGTACAGCATCTGGAGATACCTGCCAAGAGAAATGGGATGACTTATTGGGCTGTAGCCACTTAGAACCAATGGGATAGGGGAGAAGAAGTATCTTCTAAACTGCTGAACACTACAATCAGGGGTTTCTGATGTACAACAGATTGATGAAGAAGGGGCAGCATGGTAGCTCAGGGGCCTCACAGCACCAGGGATCTGGGTTCAAATCCCCCTTTGGTCAACTATCTGTGTGGAGTTTGCACATTCTCCCCATGTCTGTGTGAGTTTCCTGTGGTTGCTCCAGTTTCCTTGTACAGTCTAAAGGTATGCAGGTTAGGTAGATTCGTCCTTTTTCAAATTGCCCATAGTGTATAGGGATGTGCAGGCTAGGCGGATTAGCCACAGGAAATGCAGGGTTACAGGGATGAGTCTGGGTGGGATACTGTTCGGAGTGTTGGTGTGGACGCAATGGGCTGCATGGCATGTTTCCACTCTGTGCGGATTCTGTGAACTGCATTATCAGTGAAGAGGACCTGATCTACAAACTTAACGTGAGATAAATCAAAACTTCACCAGCTTTCCCATTTTGGCAAAGCTGCATTTGATCAGGTGATGAGGTCCCTATTTCTGCAACCTCCTCCAAAACAAGCAGACCTCTGAGCTCCTCCAACTCAGGTCTTGTGTGCAGGACTCACTTACTGTGGTCCATTGCTGGTCAAGCCTTTAACCATTTACAACCTGAGCTTTGAAATTCCTTCCAAAGACCTCTCCACCTCCGTCTCCTCCGCAAGATGTTTCTTAAACTCCACTTTCTTTTACTCAATAAACAACTCTCTGTTTGATTCTGCTCCTGTGAATTGCCTTGGAACTTGATAGCTATGGCAAAGGTGCTATGCAAATGCAACTTTGATTATAGATGATGGGTGGATGGGAAATGTACAGAACCTGTTAGTGCATGCCAGTTTTATCAGTTCTGTAAACAGATTCCAAAAGATTAGCCCTGATGATCTTCCAACCATTTGATTGCAATCTTGGAAAGACTTATTTGGATCAATTTATCAATAATATTCACTTTCAGACAGAAACAAAAAATGTTGCCACAGTTTGTTAATTTAACAAAGTAGAAATAAATCAAAAAAGTTAAAGAAAACTGCTCTCATATAGACAGATCTGAATATCTGTTCATCTGACATCCATCCAGAACTGTAAGGGCAGGGATCATCACCTAGTCATTGAGCTAGCTGGGAAAACATATTGCATTCAATAGAACTAATTACAATGGGAAACAAAAACATTTGCATTGTCAATAGAAAGTTGACAACTGATAGTCAGCATGTTACATTGCTGTGTTGCTGTTGCCAGGTTTATTTAAGTCACAGTAAACCTTAAGGCTCCTTGTGTCTTAGAAACAGCAGCAGTTTTCCTGAATAAAATACTACATCAAAGTCATTAGATTTCTGACAGACTGGAACAGTAGGAAAGCCAGATTTGAAACAATAGCTGGTTGAAAATAGGCCACATCTGAATCTATGCATGAGGTTTCTCAGTACTCGGGGTGAAAATCTAATGTCTCATTTAGTTAAAAAAACAAAAGAAATACAAAGTTCATTTTAAAAAATTGAAAATTGCAAACAAAGTTCAACAATGCAGAGAAGGAACAATTGCACCCAAACATGGACGTTGGTGCTTGATAGTACAAATTAAAACCTTCGGTTTTGTGTGAATTGTAATGTAAGCTTTGTTTTACACTTCATTTTAATCCTTTTGACTGAGGAGGTCAGTTGAATACAGGGGAAGTAGAGTTGCATGTGCACGTGCTCTGTTTTACATGTCCAGCTAATAAGAACATAGGAACAGGAGGCCATTCAGTCCTTCAACTTCTTCGACTGTTCAATTACATATTGATTGTTCTCTGATTTAACTCCAAAAATCCACCCTGGTTTTATACAGCTCTTGCCTTGCACCTCAATCATCTTCCAAACTGGTAATCACTTCCATTTAGATAAACAAGGAGAACAGATTCATGGGAGCACCCCCACCTTGAAATCACTCACTATAGTCACTTGGAACAGTATCTCTGTTCCTTCATCATTGCTGAGTCAAATCCTTGGAACTCCATCCTTGACAACACTGTGATGTCCTACAGGGAGAAAGTGAGGACTGCAAATGCTGGAGGTCAGAGTTATGAAGAAGGTTCCTGATGAACAGCTTATACTCAAAACGTCAACCGTCCTGCTCCTTGGATACTGCCTGACAGGCTGTGCTTTTCTAGCGTCACACTTTTTAACTCTGATCTCCAGCATCAGCAGACCTCACTTTCCCAGAGTCACTGCTCCGTCTGCTTGACCAATGTGAGAGGAGATAGTAACTACCAAAGTTGCTTGTGGATATGGGAGGTCAGTATTTAAAAAGATTGGAAAGGGTACTGATGAGCAATATTATATTCTGAGAACTGATCTGTGGAACCTGTCAAGTAAATTTATCTATTACCTGATGAAGGAGCAGCGCTCTGAAAGCTAGTGTTTCCAAAATAAACCTGTTAGACTCTAATCTAGTGTTGTGTAATTTTTAACTTTGTATACCCCAGTCCAACAGCAGCATCTCCAAATCATATCTATTTCATCTGTGGTATGTTTCCCTGCTCCTCAGATGCTGCCTGACCAGCTGTGCTTTTTGAGCACCACACTTTTTGACTGTGATGTCCTGCACCACATCAACAGCAGAGCTTCAAGAAGGCAGTTCATGACCAACTTCTCAAGGGCAAATAGAGATGAACGATAAATATACATTCCAAGCTCAAACAAACAAAAAGGATTGATTCTCCATCTTGATAGGTTTTGCGGGTGAAGAGAGTTCCAACTTCTTCAGCAACCTTAGTGTCACAAGGTCAATCTGGAATGGCCTAGCTCTGGTTTCAAGGTTACACTTTCCTTGAGCTGGAATAGGATGAAACTGACATTGGGGGCCCTGGTCAGTTTCAGTGAGCTCACGCTGGTTTCAGAGCTTCATGCGCAGAAATTGCATTTCTGCTTGCCATCCAGTTAGGAAACCACTCCATCTTCCAGCCTCACTGAGAACACTTTCACCACACAAACTGCAGCAATTCAGCATGGCAGCCACTTCTGCAAATTCAATAAACTATGATCAATAAAATGTCGACATTGTCAACGATATCCCACAAATGATTTCTTTTTGAAAAACGCATTACAAAACACTGAGATGTCTTTCACCATGAAAAACATCAAATTGACCATGTTAATCCCAACTGGGATTGCCACTGGACATATTCTTGGGCTGTAATCACACAAGATTTCCAAGTGCTAGACTGTTTTCCCTCTATTTCCAATATTTGCTAAATTAAGAAATTGAAGTATTTAAAGAAACACCATTTTCAATGACCCTAGATTTTTCTCCCAGAACAGAATAATCTTCAATCCTCTAGGAATTCCAGAGAAATCCTGGAATGTTGGCAATCCTATTCTAAACTATATTGATTACAGAAGAAGGGCTAATGCCAAACAATGAATGGTTAAGTATTCCCTTGGAGCTAAATCCCAAGGCAAAAACTGGAGCTCTGCAAAACCATTTTACAGAATAAACATCTTGCAGTGAGTAAAATATATGATAAATACTAATATATTCAAATGGGGATTCAAGAGAAACTTCCTTTCCCAGTTTTTGGTCAGAATGTAGTACCCTTTATCCACTGGGTGAATAACTGAACAGTATCTCCCCACCAGGTATTGATTTCTCCACTTTCAAATGGTCATATTCCAGGGAGGGACAGAAAAAAAATGCTACAAAGACATTCTGAAGCTCTCCTTGAAGCTCAGCAGCATTGACATTAATGACTGAGAGGGTTTTACTGCCAATCTTCAAAATAGCCAAAAACTGTCCATTATGCTGCACAG
Organism: Chiloscyllium plagiosum; assembly: GCF_004010195.1. NCBI lineage: Eukaryota > Metazoa > Chordata > Chondrichthyes > Orectolobiformes > Hemiscylliidae > Chiloscyllium > Chiloscyllium plagiosum. Next base: position 10,026,618 of record NC_057730.1, read on the forward strand.
TCACAATGGCCCATTGATGAGGTGCAACGGAAGCAGAGAAGGAAAAAAAAAAGAGGCAGATCCTGAGCCCAGATCCCTCTACCTCATTGGACATTCCACCTCATCCCCCAAGATCTGCGCATCGAGAACTAATCAGTTCAACAAACATAAAGACCAAAGCAGAAATTCGCAATCCTGAGTAGACATCATCCTCAAATTGAGGGACAGCTGCTGATGGAGACTAACAATGGTAGGCTTACAACAGAAGTTAGACAAGTACACGATATAAAAGCAACAGAAGGATGTACTATAAAGTGGAGATGAGAAAAGAGTGAAGTGAGAGAGTGAAGTGAAGAGTGAGAGATAAATACCAGCATACGCTGGTTGGGCAGAATAGCCTGTTTTTGTGCTGTAAATTCTACACAGGAGTCAGGAAATGTATCTCGTACAATAAAACATTGATTTGGCCAAGGCAAGACTGAGCAGTCAAAAACCAATTCTATCATAGCTTTTCTGGATAGAAACATAAAAAAAAGGAACAGGAGTAGGCCATTTGGGTCTTTCAACCAGCTCTGCCATTCATTATGATCATGCTGGTCATCCAATTCAAGATCCCTGTTCTGTCTTATACCCAAACCCTTTGATCTCTTTCACAGTAGGAACTATACCTATCTCCTTCTTGAAAATATTCAGTGTTTCGACCTCAACTGATTTCTTTGGCAGTGAATTTCCACAGGCTCATCACTGTCAGGGTGAAGAAGTTTCTTCTCATCTCAGTCCTAAACGGTCAACCCCATATCGTTAGATTGTGACTCCTGGTTCTGGACTCCTCAGTCCTCAGGAATATCCTTTCCTGCTTACCCTGCCTATTCCATTTAGAATTGTATAGATTTCTATGAGATTCCCCCTCTCATTCTTTTGAAGTCCAGTGGATATAGTCCTAATTGATCCATACTCTCTTCATTCATCAGTCCAGCCATCCCAGGAAGCAGTCTGGAACTGAATAGTCAATTCCCACCTCAATATTAGATTGAATATTTCATGGTATTATTTCAAGAAATTCAATAGCACTGCCCAAATATGAATAAAGTGTAGGTCAATATTTCTCTCATATCTTTGCTTAACAATTCCAGATTATCAGTGGTATTTGGGATGTTTTTGTCAGCAGAATGATTTTGGGGCAACAACGGTTAAAGTATGGGGCAGATCGCATTAACTCAGTTTAATTCCTGAGTTTACAAGACTAAGGAGTAAACAAATTGATCCGCTTAAAATGGTAAAAAGATTTGATCGGGCAGACAGTGAAAAACTATTTTCTCTGATCACAGAGTCTAAAATGAGGGGATATAATATTAAATGTAGAGCTAGGCTGGTCAGGCTGATGACAGAGAGCATTTCTTCACACACTGCAGAGTTGAAACTTGAAATTCTGACCCCACCCCCTGCCTCCCACCACCCCCACAAAAAGCTGTTAAAATGTGAGGATCAAAATAAAATTTCAAAACTGAGTTTATTAAGAGTATACTTAAGTAAGGGCAGTAAGGAACTCAGAATCAAGTTAGGAAATCCAAATTGTTTAAATAATCATTCATGGGACCTGGGAATCTCTCAATGATTGCTCATCCATAATTTGACTTTCAATGGCGGTAGTAAGCAGCCTGTTTGAATCACTGCATGTTTTGGAGTATAGGAAAACCCACAGAATCATAGATTCCCTACAGAGTGAAAACAGGCCTTTCAGCCCAATAAGTCCACACGAACCCTCTGAAGAGCATCCCAACCAGATCCATTCCCCTATTACTGTACATTTATCCATGACTAATGCACCTTACCTGCACATCCCTGAACACTACGGGCAATTTAGCAGGGCCAATTCACCTAACCTACACATCTTTGGACTGTGGGAAGAAACCGGACCACCCGGAGGAAACCCACGCAGACACGGGGAGAATGTGCAAACTCCACACAGACAGTCCCCCAAGGCTGTATTTCTAACCTGGGTCCCTGGCACTGTGAGGCAGTAGTGCTAACCACTGAGCCACCATGCTGCCCTCAGTGTCGTTAGGAAAGGAGTTTCCAAGATTTTGACCTCGTGACAATGAAGGAACAGCGATATATATTAGGATGGTGTGTGACCTGGAGGGGAACCTTCAGGTGTGATGTTCCTATGTATCTACTGGCCTAGTCCTTCAAGCTGGGAGAAGTCACAGGTTTGGGACACACTATCAAAGGAGCTGGGGTGAGTATTTCAGTGCATGTTCCACACGGTGGCTGCTGCTGTCCATCCTGCAGTTAAAGGACATGAATATTGAAGGTGGTGGATGAGGTTCCAATCGAATGGGTTATTTTAACCTGACTAGAGTCAAACTTCTTGAGTATTGTTAGACTTGCACTGATCAAGGCAGTAGCCCTAGGTTACTGTTAGTTGTTTAGATGTGTTGGGAAAGCAGAGCTTAGAACTGATTTGTTTCTGGGCTCACCTTGGCTCTGTCGATCACTTGCTGCTTACACTGAATGGCATGCAAACAGTCATATATTGTAGCTTCACCAGGCTGACACCTCACTTTTAGATATGTCTAATGTTGCTTATGGCATGCCCTCCTGCCCTCTTCACTGAATGAGGGTATATGCCCCAGTTTGATGATAAGGGTAGAGTGGGAGTTATGCCAGGGTGTGAGGTCACAGATTATGTTGGAGTACAATTCCACTACTGTGTCCCTTCTGAATATTCAGCCTTGTGTTACTGGATGTGTTTGAAGCCTGTCCCATTTACCAGTGTTAGTGCCAAATGACAAAATGGAGGGTATGCTTAAAGTCAAGATGAGACTTTGGCTCCACAATGACTGTGCAGTGGTCTCTCTCACCGCTACGATCAAGGACAGGCACATCTATAGCAAGTACATTGGTGAGAATGAGGTCAAGTAAATTTTTCCCTCTTGTTGGTTCTTTCAACATCTTCTGCAATCCAGTCTAGCAGCCTTGTCCTTTGGAACTTGACCAGCTTGGTCCATAGAGCACCTAATGACTCAGACAAGGGTAGAGATGTCAGTGAAAACACCCACCCAGACAGCCATTGTGTGCCCTTGCCACCCTCAATGCTACCTCCACGTGGTGTTCAACATGGAACAGCTGTGGAGGCCCAGTGGTGGTGCTGAGGAGTGGTTGTAAGTGATAATCAGCAGGAGGTTTCCTTGCCCATATTTGATTTGATGCCATCAGACTTCATTTGGTATGGAGTCAAAATTTGATGTTTGCAGGGCAATTCCTTCTTGACTGTAGTTTCTGTGCCAGTGTCTGTGTTTGATCTATCCTGTTGGATAGGGCACACCCTGGGAAGGTAATGGTGGCATCTGGGTCATTGTCTGGAGGGTATAACTCAGTGAGAGTGACAGCTTGCTGACTGACTGTTTTGTGGGACAGCTCTCCCTATTTTGGCACCAGATGTTAGTAAGGAGGATAGAGGCACTAAGTTTACCATAACTTTGATGCTGGCCAGGCCATACAATTTGATTCCTTTGTTTGGACTTTGTAGTAGTTTGACTGGCCTGCCAGCCATTTCAGAGGGCAGACAAGAGTGAACCACATTGTGGTGGGTCTAGAGTCACATGTAACCCAGACCAAGCAAAAATGGCACATTAGTCAACCAGATGAATTTTTATGACAATTAACAATGATTTCATTGCTGCTATTAGACTATTTGTTATCTCCAGATTTTATTGAATTAAATTTTCACTATCTACTGCCATGGGAATTAAGGTCAATAAACTTTAATCTAACTGAATAATCGAAACAGGTTTAAAATGATGTGCCTTCTTGGACTAAACACTGCAGTTGCAATGCTGTCCTATATGTTAGCTCACGTAACATTTAGCACAAAGACTGGGTACTTGTTGAGACAGATGTCTTGAAATTCATTAACAACACCATTGACTTACACTGTTATAATATCTCATATACATTGTCTGATCTCAGCGCTTACTGATGTTACTACAAGTTACATGCACAGCTGACTGATTGAACCTGCCATACTGACTCCATTGCCTGAACGCCTGACTGAGGGTTTGGCGGGTACCTTTATGCGACAGTGTTAGGTGTTGTGATGTCATGTAGCTGTTTTAAAGGATCACTGTCTGCCCTGGAATCTCTGCAATAACAAACAGAGAAGCTGATTGGCCTACACCAGTTCATATGTTAGACAAGGGGAAGGCAATAGGTCAGCAAGTTCACCACTATTTCAAATTATTTAGTGAAAATGTATCTAGCAGTGCAGTGAAGGCACAGCCATTACTCAAAAGCACTGCTGCACTCCAGTATCCCACAAAGTATTTTATATGCTGTTAGAGCTTATAACCGCCACTGCAAAGTATTTAATTTTCATCAGACAATGTCCTTTCAAGTGCAAGAATTTGTTTGCAGACTATCAGTCAAACCTGGCTGTTAAAATTATCCCCATTACTACAAAACACCAATTCTGCAACACTCTTTAAAAGCACTACTGAGGTGGGAGATCAGCATATACTCATACATCTGTTTAAGGTCACGAGTGCGCCGAGTTGAAAAACATCAGGCTCCAAGATTGGGTATACTTAATGCTGCGTTTCTTTCCAAATCTGTCCTCCCCCCACATCTGCAAAACTATAATTATTCTTGACATGTAAAAGCCAAAGAACAGAGTAGGTTTGGAGTGGGGGGGAGGGGAGGGGAGAAAGAGGGAGAGCTGCACATTTCATATATCACGAAAGGTGGAGCTTCATTTTGTCATTAGATTTAGTGACAGCAATCGCAAATATGACTATTCTTAGCAACAACTCATAAAGCCAATTAGTTGTAGACAGCCCATTTCCAACTGAGAGAAAGTGTGATAAAAATCCACTTCATTAAAAAAAGACAGAATTTTAATAGTCAACCAGACGAGGGTGGACTCGTCTCTTGAAAGGGACAGCGCCATAACATTGGCAGATGAATTTTTTTCAGGCAATTTTAGTTCCTGGGAGTTGTCATGTATTAAAGCATCTTCTCACACCCTGCAGAAGGTAAATCTTTGTTGGTTTAAAAATATAATATTGCTTTATCTGAAGAGAAATGTCTGCGTGGGATTTCTTCCAGGTCCTTAGTTTCCTTCCATAGTCCAAATATGAGCAGGTTAGGTGGATTGGCCATTCTTCATTGCCCATAGTGTCCAGCGTTGTGTGGGCTAGATGGTATAGCCATGAGAAATGCAGGGCTACAGGGATAGGATGGATCTGGGTAAGATGCTTTTTGGAAACTCGGGGTGAACTCAATGGGCCAAATGGCCTGTTTCCACACTGTAGGGATTCTATGAAATTCCAACAATAGTGAAGTTGTGGTTGATCTGAAAGCAAGGACAATATGTTGTTGCCAGGCAACATAGCTGCAAGAGAAGTTCCCCCTTTAAAATGAGGCAGCCTTTCTGCCAGTCTGAAGCTTATTTCCGAATGGAATACTTAAACGTACTGGAGATCCTGCACAAATAATATTGTCAAACGTATTTCTTCAGAGGGGAATTTCAAACTGACAGTATACTTTGCAAAATTTCCCAGGAATTATTATGCTTTATATAGGCGAGGATGTAACGGCTGAGAAAAGGTAGGAGTTTCTCAGTCTTGCATCTTGTGCCAGTATCAGGTACTCCCAGGTCAGGTAGAATACGGATTGATAGCAGGGAATTGGTCCCGTACTGAAATGTATCACATTATCCATCACATGAACTATTGCTTTAGGGATTCTAAGACTGCCAATGTAATGCCAAGTAATTCCAAATTAGAACAGCTTTATGCAGCAGCAAACATCCACGAGTAACTGAGTTGTAGCTGCTGCTTGTAACAATAGCTTTCTTAGTACCTTTCGCACAGAAAAACATCCCATGCTGCAAAATTCATTTAATTTCAGCCTCTTTACAATCATCAGCGAGATAACACTTTAGCTCATTGGTGTGGACTGGATTAACATGAGGTCTAAAGTTGGCCAGGTAGCAATAAGTTAGACCTCATTGCAGTCTGCCTCTGGAATCCAACTGCCATTTTAAACAAGGCTGAAAAGTAAAGGTTGATGGTTTATTTTATGTGGGTTAATCAATAATCTAAAATTGTTTGGTGGCTTTCACCACCACCGTTCTTTTTCAACTAGCATCCTATGCTCCCCATCTGAAATAGACATCAACCAAAAGCACTGAAATGGACCACATCATCTGAATAGTTGGTCTCTCTGCTGTAAAAATCTGTGTAAATGCTTAATCATCTCATTCCATACTGTGCATGTGTAGCCTCCAGCTTTATCTACACAACTGTGCATGTGTAGCCTCCAGCTTTATCTACACAACTGTCATTATATTGTAAGATGATCAAATGTAAGATTTCTGAGGGCTTTGCATGTTTTTTTTCTCTAAACTGGCTGAGTCTATTGAAGACACCGGAATGGATTCATTGGCTTCCATCACTGGAAAGATTTCTGACTTCCTGTTGCTTGCTGGGGACAACTAGTGACAGAAACTCAATGCTGCTGCTTTAGCACTCAATGCAGGGTTTCCCAAATGATCTGAAGTGTTGAGGCCACAGGATCTGAAGCAGGAATGATAGTCACAAGACTCTGAACAGGTTGTACCAGCTGTGTGCCCTCTCTACCAGTTCAATATTCTCACAGGCCACCCAGCGACTCCCAACTACCCCCACATGCCTCACAGAGAGGTTGCAAGAGTTTCAAGTCTCAAAATGGGTCACAGTGGAAAGATGTTTAAGGCTTATTGGATCCTGACTCAGTTCACAGTGTGTACACCAGCCACAGACTCTAATAGTTGGCCAATATGGTTATCTGTTTGACATCACCATTGATATGACATAGTGATGAGCACTGCTGCCTCACAGCATCCCCAGGGGCCCAGTTCAATTCTAACCTCGGGCGACTGTCTGTGTGGAGTTTGTACATTTTCCACCGGGTGCTCTGGTTTCCTCCTACCATCCAAAGATGTGCAGGCTCAATGGATTAGCCATGACAAATGCTGGGTTATGGGGAGAAGGTGGGTGGTATGCTCTTCAGAGGGTTAGTGTTGACTCGATGGGCCAAATGGGCTCTACCCATACTGTAGAATTCTATGGTATTAATTACAAAGCTGGCATTTCCAAGAGGTTAAGTACACCAGTTATTTTGAGCTGGACAGGAGACTGAAATTTTGACGCCTCCATTTTCAACAAACTGCCCCATTTTACCTCTGTAGGCATCGCAAGCATTAACAATTTATTCTGCTGTGTTGGAAGAGCAAATCAACTCCTGCTGGAGCCTCTGGAAGAATTGGGAGAATGGCAATGATCCGGAGGGGAGGGGAGGGGGGGGGCTGCAGAAACAGTCCTGAGGCTTGTTGTTTTAGCCATACAGGTTCATTCTCTTCCTTAGCTTTTGTCACATTTTGATGGCTTGCTCAGGCCATCACGAAGGGCAGTCACCCATTGCTGTGGGTGTCACATCACATGTTGAGGGCAGGGGGTTGTGGGGCTGCCACCAGCTAAGAATAGCACTTAAAGGGCATTATGAACTAAATGAGTTTTCATTACATTCAACATGGTTGCCACGAGGTGAGCATTTAATTCAATTTCAGCCTCTGCCATAGCAGACTTTAAACCAGGTCCTCAGAATGTTGGGATTCCTAGTTCAGAGATGATGTCATTGCACTGTCACCTTCCTATTTGTCAGCACTTCTGTATGGTAATGCTTGGCATTAAGGATCCCATGGCTGCTGGTGTGAAGAGAAGGAGACAAGATTTTCCAGATGTCCTTAACTACCTGGGATCTTGCTATGAACAGCTCTGTCAATGCTTCATCATTACACTAACTACACTTCATGAGTACCTCATGGGCTGCAAGACAATTTAAGACATCCAGAAATATGAAAAACGGCAAATAAATGCAAGAACTGTCATTTTTTTCTTCTGTATGCTATTTTTGGATAAGGCTAAAGCAATGATAAAAGTAAATGTGGAGCCTCGTTCAAATTAACTCAAACACAAAAGGTTCTGACTACTAGAAGGCACCTTGATGCATTGATTAAAATGAATAGCTAAGTCATCAAGCAATAAGGTCAAACACACAAGAATCACAGAGCCAATTAAATTTGTGTTGCATGTGTGACAGGGTCACGGAATCATAACACACTGCTGTGCATGGGCACATATTTTACAGAACTTTACCTGATTAAAACAAGTCAACTCTTCTCAGACTGATGCTACATATAATTAACACAATGTTTTCCATCTGGAAGTGTTTTACCACATCACATTCTACTTTAATATGGTATACAGAAAACCGACAAACACTGACCAAATACTTAACTACACCAGCAATCATCCCAACATACACAAACAAAGCTGTATCAGAACACTATTCCAACGAGCCACCACAACACTGCAGCACAGACGAACTTCGGAAAACAGAGGAGAACCACCTATACAACGTATTCAAGAAGAACGGATACTCAAAACATACAGTGTGCAGATTCCTCAAGAACAAGTCACGACAAGCAGACCAAACACAGCCAGAAACCCTAACCACCTTACCATACATCAAAGAAGTTTCAGAAATGACAGTCAGACTACTAAGACCCCTTGGAATCCTAGTAGCACACAAACCCACCAACACTCTCAAACAAAAACTAACAAACTTAAAAGACCCAGTACAACCCATGGACAAAACCAACGTCATCTACAAAATTCCATGCAAGGACTGCCACAAACACTACGTAGGACAAACAGGAAGAAAGTTAGCCACCAGGATGCCAGCTAGCCACAAAAAGACACGACCCTCTCTCCCTCGTAGCCCTACACACGGATGAAAAAAAACACCATTTCGACTGGGACAACACATCTATCCCGGCTAAGCAAAGACATGCCAGAGAATTCCTAGAGGCCTGGCACTCCAACCACAACACCATAAACAAACACATAGATCTAGATGCCATTTATCGACCCCTCAGAAAACGAACAGGAAATGACATCACCACAAACCCCAGGTACCCCATCCAAGAGAAAGATATAAATAGAAAGCACGAGACAACAGCTTCGCTTCACTTGGAGGTCGCCACTGATGATGTTACCTAGCCAGGTAATGAAATGTCTGGATATCAAACCTACAGCTCAGCGAGCAAACCTACACCCTAAACATTAATATGGGTTAGGGAGACAAGAACTTAAACAAATCCAGTCCATAATGTATGTAAATACAACAAAATAACCTGTTGTTATATAAACACTTTTACTGTCCCAAGATGTTTCAAGTCATTGGGTAGTTTTTGACATTGAGCTACATTAGGATATATCAGGACAAGTGACCAAAAAGGTGAGCACTTTAAATGAGCAGAACCAGATGAGGGAGATTCAGAGATTGAGACTTGTGAGAGGGAATTACAATGGTTAGGCCCTAGGAAGCTTAAGCTAAAACTACCAACAGTGGAGACAAAGGAAATTATGGTTATGTGGAAGAGGCCAGATTTGAAGGAATGAAGGAATCACAGAAAGTTTTAGAGTTGGAAAGACTGACCAATTTAAGGAGGAACTGGGGCCAAGGATGGCTTTGGACTGTTAATCCAAAGTAATATTCTGGTCACCTGTGTTCAAATGCTGCCAAGGCAGTGGGTGGAATTTAAATGTACTTTAAAAAATGGAATTACTAGTCTAAATGATCATAAATCCATTGCTGATGGTCTGATAAACCAGTTTGGCTTATTTATGTCCTTTAGGGAAGGAAACTGTTATCCTTACCTGGTCTAGCTTACATGTGCCTCCAGACCCACAGAAATATGTTTGACTCTTAACTGCCTTCTGGGCAATTAGGGATGGGTAATAAATGCTGGGCCTAACGAGTGACACCCCTATCCTATGAACAAATCTTTTTAAAAAACTTTGTTTCCCGAGTCCTTCAGTTCTCTGATCTTTCTCTTTATTTCCTTCACTTCTTCACAGGAGACAAAGGGTGATTGGTTCATACATTATGAAGTCTTTGACTTATCAGTTAAAAGCAACAGCTTACAAAAACTGTTGGGTGGAAATAACTGGCTTTTTTCAATTTCAAGTATTATTTACTGCAGAGATAGAGAGAGATACCACCTCCCTTTCGAGTGGTCTGAAGGCTTCCACTGTATCATTAACACCCACAAGCTGTTCACTTACCCAGGAACCAATCAGAGAGTTGTCATCAGGTTGATGACCTGTAGCATCCACAACTGGTCACAATTCCACAAACCAATCAGCGACCTGTTACCGACTGAATCTCATTTTACATGAGTTCCAGTGCCATGTCATCTATTTACACCATTCTTCACTGTTTGCAAAGCAACAGTGTAAACACAACTTACAATGAGTCTCAGTATCTTGCTTTATAAAACTGCTACAATTGCTTCCTCAGTTTTTGTTGCAAAACAATCCTACTCCCATTAAAAATAAGGTAAGATAAAAAGATGTGGTCTTTAGCCAGCGCAAAACTCAATTCAGCTTATTTCCACCAAGAATGCTAATGGAGAGGCTGGAGCCTGTACTGACAATACAGCCCAATCGATAAGCAGCAGAAAGCTGACTTGGGTTTTCAAACTTGTGGACAAAATGGAAAACTGAGAAAGACAATTTCATTACATTGAAGAAGGAGTGAATTAGTTGAGAGAATGTGCATTGAGCCTTTATTTCAAAACAGGAGACAAATTATTGCATAGATAGGTCCATATAATGGACAGAATACTATGGTTTCAGTATCTGGCTCAGTTTCTAATACTTGCCACCCAAAGGTACCAATTTGAGTCAAGATATTTTGCTGAGGAGAATCACACCAGGTAATGAGTCAATAGATCTCCCATTGCTTCCTAGTACATAAGGTGATTAAAGGAATCAATTGAAGGAATCAATTGGATAGACAGGTGAAAATGAAACAAGTAAATCGGCTAATTGCATGCTGGTTTGTATTTATACAGTACTAGAATACAGCAGAATAGAAGTTATGCTTCAGTCATACAAAATTCTAGTTAGACCACATCAAGAGGAGTTTTAGGCACCATGCCTTGTAAATGTTGGTTTACCAGAATAATACTTTTAAGAATCTACAAGGGTGAAATTAAGACTACAGATTGTATAAACAAGGGCTGTACCTGCCAGAATTCAAAAATGTTCAGGGATCAATTGATTGAAGATTTTAAAATAATAAGGGGAGAAGATATTTCTGCTCATTTGGAAGTCTAGGACTAGGAACACAGTCAAAAAAATTTGAGTCAGACTTTTTAGGAGTTAAATTATTGCTTTGTACAAAGGGTGGTTGAGGTTGGACCTCTCTTCACAATTGTCGATTTTTAAAAAATATTGATTGATTTTTGTTAGCCAAAGGTATCAAAGGATATGGATCAAAGGGGGCAATACAGGGTTAGGTCACAGATTGGCCATGATCTCGTAAAGTGGCAGACCAGGCTTGAGAGATTAAATGGAAGAGGCCAAAGTTCCTGCAGGTCCATTTGATTTGGGAATTGTGAACAAGACCGCATAAGCGGAACATCGGAGCTAAGCCATTCATGGGCACTGTCAGGAAGCATGTGCACTGTGTGATGGAAATCTGGAACTCTAACATCCAAACAGGTTGAATTTCAATGCAAATTTCAGTAGATTCTAAGAGATTGACAGAATTTCATTTGACAAAAGGTGTGGAGCGTTATAGAATGAGGGCGGGTAAATGGAGTTAAGATCCAGTTCATCCATGATCTAAGTTCAAGATGAAATAAGCTCAAGGAGTTATAAGGCCTCCTATGAGACAGAAGCACCAGTTTGTGTGTGTGTGTGTGAGCAGTGTGCCTTCCTGCCATTACCTTTTCAATTGATTCATGATCTATTGGTGCTTAAATGAGCAGAGAACAGTAAAATAAAATGAGAATTCATAGCAATAAAGAGATAGAGCCCAACATTCATTACAAATGAGGGGGGCATTCCATCAATAGTACTTAATCATCATCCATGAGTATTCCCTTCAATCTAAATAAATATCACACAGAACAACAGTCTGACTGTACTATTCCTATTAATAAAATATAATACTTGAGGCATTTGGGAGCTGAAGTGCATATGAAGCAGACACAGTGCACAGAGTAATTCCATCAGAATTATAAAGCAATCAAATAGAGAGAAAATAACATCTAAAAGCCAGATTCACCTATTTTAGTGCTACTATAAAAATTTGGCCCAACGTAATTTTAAAAATTATGATAGAAAGCATCACATTAAGTTGTCAAAACATAGTCTTTGAAATTAACCTACAGCCATGGGGAAAATTTGGCAATACTCTGAAGCTGTGAATGAATAATATATTTTACAAGAGCAAAGCAGAATTCTCCCACTGAAACACTGTTGTTTTACTTCTTCAAAGATTGGTCCATACAAAGGCACAAGCCTACGGTATCTGCATGCAGTAGAAAACACACTGACCTGTATAGTCTGCACACATTGTTAGTGCATCTTATAAACCTTTATTCTTCCTATAATTTAAGGTATTATAACTGGTACCCTTGCATTTAGTCTTCACACAGTGTCAACTTCTTCATTCTTCATCAGTGATTTTTTTTGCAAACATTTACAGTAGCAGAACATGTTCTTTGATTTAGTATTAATTGGAAACCAAAGCACAAGGTGATGTTAACTCAATTGTGAGTTTATTGCTGAACACAAATTTTACTGATCAAAACTAAAATGGGCCAAAGTAGTCATTTAATCTTATATTATCTGTTGTCCCGTCTACTGAGATTATAATGGATTTTAACGGGTCATTTTATCAGAGCACGAGTACATTCTGGGTTTATTTATTTACGTTCCTTTATTTTAAAGTTTTGCCCTTCTCAGGTTGAAGAGGTTAAGTCCATGCGATGTAAGCTCTTCACAAATAATGTACATTGAAAATCCAAACAGAAACAGATCATACAGGACCACTCCATCATTCAATGAAATTATTGCTGATCCCAGCTCAACTTCATCTTCCCATTCTTTGCTCTTAGTTCCTTCATAACCTCACTGAACAAAAGAAAACTATTGAAAATTTAAACTGATGCAGCAACCACAGCCTTCTGGAGGGAATTTCAGATTTCCACTATCTTTTAATTCAATAGCTGCTCCTGATCAGCTTGGTTCTAATATTAAGTATTCGTCTTTTGTTCTGGATTTGCCTCCCAAGAGGAAACAGTTGCTCTGTATCTATTCTAATGAATCTACTAATTATTTAAAATATTTTGATTTGATCACTGTCAACAATCTAAACTGAAGGAATGATCTATGCTCCGACAACCTGTCTTCATAACCTAACTTTCAACCCTGCTGTCATTCTGGTGAATCTACAATTTATCTCCTCAAAAGCCTTCACGAAAACTGAACATTGAATTCCAGATGCAGTCTGGCCAAGCTTCATCAATTTCAACTGCTTTGAGATAAAAGCAACCATTTCTACCTGACCTCTAGCCTGTAAAGGCCCCTTGGTCTTGACACACCAATCATTTAAAGCTCCTGGTCTCATCATTAAGGAGATCAATGAATGGCCTTAGACTTGCTCATATTGAACACCATCTGCCATGGTTTGACCCATCCCTTTCTTTTTGTTTCTGTACTGAATCCTCCTGACTTTTGAAGACAGAAAGTCAATGAAGATGCAGATTTTTAAAAATTATTGTATTTATAACATCTCTTTTGCACAGAGTCCTTCAAGGTAAACTCAGCCATTACAAAAAGTGAACCCACGCTGTTGGCATCACAAACCAGCCATTCGGCCAACTGAGCTAACCAACTAAATACATGCTGAAACATTTCAAGTTGAATGTCATGGAAAGTGTTTTAGAATCAACTTTCCAGCATACAATATATTCCACTCTAAGACAATTTAGTACAATTTCCGTACGATTGGTATTTACAGCATACATACTATGTCAAGCATACAACTGAAGCGATGCTATATAGTTTTCAGCCACTTGGGTAGAATAGCTAAAAAGACTGTGGTGGTCCTTATGCCTCGCACCATCTTTATTTTATATCCACTGAAGGCTCAGTTAGTACATAAACTGTCTGGTTTGGAATTGAATGCCACAGACCAGGCAGGATGACATTTCAGTCTTAATCTGTGCTATGTTATCTGACCTTAGTGATGGAGATTACTAGTAATCTCAGCTGGCCAGATTAAAGGAATGGATGAAAATCAGATTTAGCCACATCAGTTGCTCATGATTGATATCCGTTTTTGAAAGGTTGCAATTTCCGGGTCAGTATTTAAGAGAGATGTTGGTCACTTTCTTCGCATTGTGATGCTCCCACATTGAAACAGCCAACCCTTGGTCTAATATCGCTCTTACAAATAGTGAGTGCCCAAATGGAGAACCAAATTCAAGCTGTTTGATGTTCTTTCTCAAATGATAGCCACATATAAGATGTATAAAAGATGTCCAAGCCCTCCACTGTTTGCTGGACCCAGTGTGTGTTCTCCTATATTCAAATACCATGATTCTTAACTTTAATCTTGATCAGCTCATTCAAAGGGATAGCACAATGATGCACATTAGTATTTAAGACCGCAGAACTCAGTCTGGCAAAATACATTGTTCATAACTTGCAGCATTGCCTCATTTTTAGCTTGTAATTTAAGTTTAAAAGGCTATATTTTAACAGCTGAAGAAGGGCTCATGCCTGAAGCGTCGATTCTTCTGCTCCTTGGATGCTGCCTGACCTGCTGCGCTTTTCCAGCAACAGATTTTCAGCTCTGATCTCCAGCATCTGCAGTCCTCAGTTTCTCCTATATTTTAACAGCTCATTGTTTCCTAACATAGAACTTCTACTTGACTCGACAAGAAAGAATTTTCAATGCAACAGGAAGTTGGGCTAACTTGGCTCTGAAATGCTATTAGTTGTCAGTCATTTGATGGTGACTGGCTCATAATGAACCACAGCCCTGGCAAATGTCAGTGTCTTCAGTCAGGGAAAAGGATTGGTTGTTGCGCCATCATACTTATGTTCCTATATGGTTATGAAGTGCAATCGCTATATTAAAAACCATCCAGCAGTCCTGCCACTTAGATGTCACAGTCATTCAAATTCACTCACAAGTAATTGGCTACAGTCAGTCATCAAGCATCAATGGGCAGGAGCCTCTTGGTTCTGCCAGGCAGGATCATTCACTCTTAAAACACCAGTAAAACATGTCACTCAATGATTCAAACTCATCTGACGTTTGTCTGATAGTTCAATAGAATAAAGCACTTTGTTTTCTTTAAGAGAAATACTTCACTGAACTATAATCCACATTAACTATAGGCATTGTGAGAGTTTGGGAAGGAAATTGCATGATAATTCATTCATTTTATTACAGTACCCAGTACTTTCATAATTTTTTTTACAATGGTAAATAAGTCAACACATTGACACGTCAAGCAATACTCTGATTTGATAAACTCCAATTCTCTGGAAACAATAACAAACTCAGATAAAATAATGCCCGCTTTCTCCTCCCATCCAATCGCCACTCCAAATACAATGAGCATCTCTGTATTTTAGATAATAAGATCAGGCACTGTAAAACTGCATCTACTCATTCAAATTACATTTAATTGCTCAATGTACCACACATTATTAAAAAGCATGTCATTTGTATTATCATGTCTTTTTCAAAGTGAAGCATGGTGCTTAGTCATTAAATATGGTTGTAATCTGATCATTTTTCTAAAGGAAATTATACTCTGTCCAATATTCACTAAGTCACTGAAGAGTCGTCATACAACAGATTTCTCTTCTTCTGTTTTCAAAAAAGTGAATAATACAGAACGTCTTATAGCTGCATCAAACATTTCAACAATAGATTACAAAATTTGAAAGAGTACACATATTAAATGATGCGCAAATATCAGCTCTTGAGAAAATATAAATGGGACAACCTCTCCAACAGAAAACAACAAATACTTGCCTTTGTACAATGACTTTCTGAATTTTGGGACATTCCAAAGGACTCTTACAGCCAGATAAGAACAATATTGGGTGGAAACCAAGCCTTAGCTTTATATATCACCAAAAAAAACACCCTTGACATTTCAGCACTCCTTCAGTATTGTAGGGATCAGTATGCTATATCCCTAGAGTGTGAACTGAACCTACAACCTTTTGACTCAATGGTGATACCTCCACAAAGCCAATACAGTAACAATGGAATCTGTCGTGCACCTTTACATTATGATCTGCAAACACAACTATTTCATTTCTCCATGACTTGATATTGAGCGGCAGCTTGTAAACAGTCGGCACCACACAATCCTTGCATAGTAAGTGGCCCCCTATATTCAGAATAGAGAATCTCGAATGAGGATGCAAATGGATGCCTTACAGTGGATGTTCCCCCTGTCATCTACAAGATATGGTGTGGCAACTCATCAAAATGTCTTCAACTGTTTCTTCAGTAACCACAACATCTACCAACCAGCAGACCAAGGACAGCAGGTACATGGGATCATCACCTCTAAGTTTCCCTCCAATGTTCCGATGAACACATAAGGCAAAAGTGAGGACGGCAGATGCTGGAAGTCAGAGTCTAGATTAGAGTGGTGCTGGAAAAGCGCAGCAGGTCAGGCAGCATCTGAGGAGCAAGAAAATCGACATTTGATGAAGGGCTTTTGCCCGAAATGTCGATTTTCCTGCTCCTCGGATGCTACCTGACCTGCTGTGCGTTTCCAGCACCGCTCTAATCTTGACAATGAACATATAATCCTGATATGGAAATGTTGCGATTCTATCATCATCACTGGCTCAAAATTCCGCAGCTCCCTCCCTATCACTGCTTTGGAAGTATTGTGGTTCTGGAAGGCAGCTCATTAGCATTTGTTCATGAGCAATTAATGCTGGCCTTACCAGTGACGCCCACATTCTACGAATAAATAATATTTTAAAAAGAGGCATTCAGAATGAATCACCACTTTTGCCATCCACTTTGCCAATAGTGTTTCTAGAGCAACATGGGTAGCATACCAAAAGCAGGATGCTCTGGGATGGGGGAATGAAGTAGTTTAAAATGGGAAATATTTGCTGTGGGGCAGAGAAATGAGTAAGAAGTGGGACAAATCAGAAATCTCTTTCCACCTGTCAATCTAAGCACAGTGGATTGAATAGTCTCATTCCGTACGATTTTATGATTTTTACCATTGTGGAAAGTAGGTGACAAAGCACAAAGCCATCCATCCTAAATCTAAGTGCTTCAACAAGCAGCTCGGCTTCCCCATTACTTTCTGATTTATTGTGCAATTTCGTAGTATTCCATTTCATTGGTTTGATAGCTTTGTTTAAAATAAAATCTGTATATACTTCCAAAGTATTCTGCAAAACCCACAGTAATTCTCCTTCCTTGGAGTTATAAGCAGTTTTAAGACAACATACTATAGGTAAGAAAAATCAATAAGGCTGTACAAAGCAACTAATTCTGTTCGGGCCAGCGTTCATTTCCTCAATCCGAATCCATCTTTCACTTTCCCTCAGCATGATACAGTACATTCCACAACCTTCCCCAGAAAAACATCTTTTTATTCTCTGAATTGGATGTTACAATGTTTAAAAGACACTTAGATGAGTACATGAATAGGAAAGGTTTGGAAGGGTGTGGTTCCAAGCGCATGCAGTGGGACTAGTTTAATTTGGGATTATGTTCAGCCAAGGACTGGTTTGACCTAAGGGTCCAGTTCGGTGCTGTATGACTGTTATGACTCTATGTCTCTTTAGCAGTTCTAGAGAATGTTATAAAAAGACTGAATTTAAAATGAGAAGAATAAAAGGCACGCATGTATTCCCTTTTCCTCTCTCCAAGTTTAATAAGTGACAACCAGAAAAAAAAAGTCAAAATTTTGGCATTTTGAGCTGAGCTGACAAGCTAAGAGATTCTGGAACGTAGCAGAAAGAGATGTCAACCTAGATGCAGTTGGATGATGGATATTATAAAGGAACATAGGAACAAGTAACTTGAGAGCAGCAGAAAGCCCCTCAACTCTTCAACTCTGCTCCATCATTCAATAAGGTCATAGCTGATCTGCTTGTGGTCTCAAGCCCATATAGCCCTTGTCTCCCACGTCTATCAAAACGTCATCCAACTCAACCGAGAATAAATTCAATGGTACAGCTTCCACTGGGGAAGAGAATTCCACAGACTAACACTCCTCTGAGAGAGGAAAATTCTCCTCATCGTCATCATAAACAAGAGATCTCCTATTCTTAAATTGTGCCCCCAGTTTGAGTTCTCCTCACAAGAGGAAACATTGTGCCAGTACACTAACCATCAAGCCCCCTCAGGATTTTATATATTTCCAGAGCATTCAACTCTCGTTCTTCTAATTCCAACAGGTACAGGTCAACCTTTCCTCATAGGAGAACCCCCATCATCCCAGGAATAGGTCACTTAGAGGTGTCACAGAACCAGCAAACCATGATGGATGGGTGAGGGTGACACAAGACAGACAGAATTGGCACACCATGACAGCAGCTCTTCTGCAACTTCATAAGAAGGTTGCTCACAATCTACTGCCAAATTTCTAGACGTTTGATGCTGGTGAGTGCATGAGAATCGGCCGCACAAGTATGGTTTTTAACAGCATTTTCCCTCCACTCGCTATACAGATCAATCACTGGGTGACAACGTGGCTCAGTGGCTTACACTCCCACTGTTAAGATAGATGCCGTTATTCAAATCGGAGTGTAGAGACTAGAGAAGAAGACCTTGGCTGACATACCCAGTGCTCCAATGCTGAAGGTGCTGCCTTTTGGATGACACCATTCGATCCAACTATCCACTTCACCCTTGGAGACCGTGGCTTCAGATGTCTGGTTGTGAAAAACTTGTATTCCCTCCTTATATCTAGGCCCTACCTACCCTCTCAGGTATATAATGCCACTATTGCCAAGCAGAATTGGGAGTTCTCCTAGCATTTTGGCTAAAATTAACCTCTTAGCCAATATGCTGAAGCCCAGGTTTTTTGGTCACTGTCATGTTGCTATTTGTGAGACCTTGCTGTATATAAATGGACTGCCATGTTTCCCACATTACAACAGTGACTCCGTTTCTCATGTATTCTCTTGGTGGGCTGTCCTAAAGCTGTGAAATGCACAATATTAAGAAAGAAAGCCTTCCCTTTCTTCCCTTTCATAACCTTGGGACATTCCAAAGCACTTTACATCCAATGAAGTATTTTGGCAGAAGGCGTTTGATAATACAGAACTGGAAAAGCATACATTTTGTTTATCCTTCTCATCTTGCACTTATCAGGACAATTCACAGAAGTAAAGGAAAAACCTGTATAAGAAGAGAATGCTAAGTGGAACCACATCAATATTTAGGAACAGGTTAAGTAATTGATCAAAGTAAAGATGAATAAAGCAATTATAGTGGATTCTGATTGGTCAAGATGTTTCCACAGGGAAAACACCACGGTCCACTTCCTATACACTATAAATTGTTGTTCTTTTTACATTGGCATTTGATGTGATCTATCCTGAGGAATGCAAGATGAAAATCTTTAGCCAAATTTGTCTTTTTTCAGCAGTATTTAGATTGTGGAAGTGTAGTCACTGTTGGAATGTGAGGAACTGCACAGTCAATTTAGGCAAAACAAGTTGCTGCAGTTAACAAAGTCATCGTAACAAACATTCACACCCTCTACCAATGATGGACAGCAGCAGCAGTATGTACCATCTACAAGATCCACTGCAGAAATCCACCAAGGCTCTTTAGACACCAAGGCTTCCACAACCACTACCATCTAGAAGGACAAGGGCAGTAGATACATGAGAACACATCCACCTGCAAGTTGCCCTCCAGGCCACTCACCATCCTGGCTCGAAAATGTATCACTATTCCTTCTTTGTCACTGGGTCAAAATCCTGGAACTCTCTCCCTAACAATATTGTGGTCTACCTACATCAGATGGACTACAATAGTTCATTAAGGCAGCTCACCACCATTTACTCAAGGGCAGCTATCAGTGGGCAATAAATACTTGCTAGCCAACAACAGCCCCATTCCATGAATGAATACAAAAAAAAGGCAATTGCTTTAGTGCAATTGCTTCTTTTCCTTAATACTTATTTAAAGACTCCATTGATTATATAACTGAGACATCACAAGTCTTTGTTTCCAACTGCAGCATCATACACACAGAGTTCAACATGTGCATTCAGAATTAATGATTGAACAGGGAATCACATCAACATTTAGAGTCAGAGTCATAGAGATGTCCAGCATGGAAACAGACCCTTCAGTCCAACCCAATCTAGTCCCACCTGCCAGCACCCAGCCCATATCCCTCCAAACCCTTCCTATTCATATACCCATCCAAATGCCTCTTAA
>NC_057730.1:10047391-10087689 GCF_004010195.1 Chiloscyllium plagiosum
TTTCCCAAAATGCAGCACCTCACATTTATCTGAATTAAACTCCATCTGCCACTTTTCAGCCCATTGGCCCATCTGGTCCAGATCCTGTTGTAATCTGAGATAACCCTCTTCGCTGTCCACGACACCTCCAATTTTGGTGTCATCTGCAAACTTACTAACTGTACCTCTTATGCTCGCATCCAAATCATTTATGTAAATGACAAAAAGTACAGGGCCCAGCACCGATCCTTGTGGCACTCCACGGGTCACAGGCCTCCAGTCTGAAAAACAACCCTCCTCCTCTGTCTTCTACCCTTGAGCCAGTATCCTAATGGCTAGTTCTCCCTGTATTCCATAAGATCTAACCTTGCTAATCAGTCTCCCATGGGGAACCGTATCGAACGCCTAACTGAAGTCCATATAGATCACATCTACTGCTCTGCCCTCATCAATCCTCTTTGTTACTTCTTCAAAAAACTCAATCAAGTTTGCGAGACATGATTTCCCACGCACAAAGCCATGTTGACTAACCCGCATCAGTCCTAGGAATAGGTTAAGCAGGTGGTTGAAGTCAGGATGAATAAAGCAATTACAGGAACAGAGTGGGCACATGGCATTAAGACCCATGTCCATGCAGAGGGTAAACACTTTACACAACTGTGGTGGGTTGGAGTGAGGAACAACTATTTGCTTCTGTTCACTGTCTTTAATAGATTCTAAGGCACAATTCAGAACTGAGACTGCAATAACAAGTAGAAGGTAGGGGAAGAGGTAGGTTTTCATCAGACTGATGTTCTACGCCATTAGCCAACTGCAGGAAGAGCTTCTCTCCATGCACATTCTATTTCAATATTTGAAGGGGAACCTGTCTAAAGTAAGGCCACTGATTGCAGCCACATGACAGCACCTTTCACATGGTAAAATATCACAATGTAGCATATAGGAGCTCTGTCAGATAAAATCTGACAATGAGCTGGAGGACGGGTGGCCAAAGGCTTGCTCAAGGAGGTGCACAAGTAATGAAAAGGTCAGAGAAAGAGAGAAACACACACACACACACAATAGTTGGGCTTCTATGGCCTGTATCCACATTGTAATTTCCACATCATTTTCACTGTGATTGTGTTGAAGGTCAAAAGGCATGGAATTGTCACCGCAAACCTCAAACTGCTAAAGTCTGGCAGAAATCCAGGAATCATCCCATTTGAAATAAAATGTACCTTTTAATCTGTTAAGGCATATCATAGCACAGGAGTTGGCATTGCTGCAGTTGGCATTTTATGTTTTATCAATTAGAGGATAAAAATGGTGATTTTAATTCATCATACCAACTTGCAGTGAAATCGTATAACTACACATATGGCATGATCATAAAATAACAATGGAACACAGAGATGCTCTGCAACACTTTGACATGATTTTGGAGTATCATGGAAATAGACAGCATGGAAAGAAACCATTTGGCCCATCGTGTCTTTGCCAGCCAAAAAAAAGCTATCAAGAGCTATCCTGTTTTCCAGTTCTCAATCTTCAATATTAATGTTAATGCAAATCCAAGTAATTTTTAAACTCTAAGAGCTTTTATGTCTTCAGTTTCAAACCTTTAGGGCCCCTCTCATCATTGTTCTAAATATTTTGTCCCATCCTCTCTGAAAAACACTGCTTCATGGTTCAGGGCTGCAGAGTCAGTGACTACGCTCTCAACCAAGAAACCAACCAGTCCATACCTTGTATTATCATGGGAGGTGGGAACAGGACATTGGACTTAGCATCATACACACAGAGTTCAAAATGTGCAACCAGAATTAATGATTAAACAGGGAACCACATCAATATTTAGGAATAGGTTAAGCAGGTGGTCGAAGTCAGGATGAATAAAGCAATTACAGGAACAGAGTGCCACATGGGATTAATACTTTGGAGAGGTTTGTCTCCCCTTCATTAGAGTTGCACACACCAGAGTTCCTAACTTAATAAAGAAAAATTCTAATGATGTGGATTGTGCTGGCAAAGTCACTGTTTATTGCCCATTTTTATGAACTCCTTGCTATACCACTTCAGAAGGCAATTAAGAGCCAACCATCTTGGAGTTGAATTACATGGGGCTCTGGATTCCCCACCTCCTTGATGAAAAGCACAGGGGTGGGTAAGTCCGCAGCTATGTGAAGGGTTGACTGCTCCCCTTGTACATGAACAAGTCCCGCCTCAGAGAGATGCAGGCCAATAAGAGATTAGCAGCATTCCAGTACCAGCAGCATCACCAGGAGCAGTGGCCATTACTGGCACTGCACTAGGGACTCAGACAATTGTTCCAGATTCAGCTCATCAAGTGAAAAGGGGTGCTCATGTTGGCAGGTCCCATTGTGGGTATGGTGGGGAGTGGGGGGGGGGGGTCAGAAGTTTGAAGGCTGGGGGTAGGAAAGGCATTAGTTATGGTCCTGAGTTGGACCCATTAGGAAGAGATAGTCATCACCACACCCCTCCCCCAATCCACCCTCAAAACCAACCCTAACCTAGCTACCTGCTGGGCAGGGCATTTGGCATTAAGCCTCACTTTCAGCTATTTAAATCCTCAGTTTATCCTCAGAATAAGTTCTATGATCTCCTCAGTTTATTTCTTAATAACCATAACTTGCATCAGTAATAGTAAAATGTCTCTCAATATTTCACAGGAGGAATTATTTGATCAAATTTGACACTGAGCCATCCCTGGCGATATCAACATAGTTAACCAACGATGTATATTACAACCAATAGCTTAAAGGAAGAGAGGGGGGCGGTAAAGGGTGATGCGGTTTTGGGAAGAAATTCCAGAGCTTAAGGCATTGTCAGCTGAAGGCTTGGCCACCAATTATGGAGTACCAATAAGCAAGAAGACAGACTGTGCAGTACAAGAGATTTTCATTAGCTATCTCAAGGAAAATAGCATCATCATCACAGATATGATCATTATTGGTAAACACTGATACAATGTGCATTCAGTCAGTGAACTTAGAGAGCTGACAGAGAGAAATCCAACAATTTATTTGCACAGGACCCACATTCAAAATCTACTCTCAACAGGGGTCATGCAGAAGTCAAAGGGAGAGTTAATCCACAAAGGCTGTCAACACCAGAAAATAACAAATGAATGCATTGTATGTGAACTTGCTGTGAAATGGTAAATCAGTAATGAACTATTTTTAAAGAGATATGGTGTCCTCCCCTGAAAGACCTTCCATGTATCCAATAAATGGATTTTGTGAAACACAACCAGGACGGCTTCACATCTCCAAACTGACAGGTTCTCATTGTGGTAAATAATGATTCTAACTGATCCCATCATTCTTAATCACAACATGCCTTATTTACATCAAAATACTTTAACACTCTCCCATAATATTGCCCACACCCTGTACCCTTCAAATGATTATTCTATCCTTTATATTTGGGGAAAAAAAGAGTCAAGCTTTAGGCAAGCATACAACTGAAATAGATTCCCCGTCCAATATTATGGTGAACATCATCAAGTTAAGAAATCCTCACCATGTCTTGTTTAAAAGGGTTGCACTTTCATCTCACTTGCAACCAGGATAGACTGGGGAAGACATCACTCCTTTATCCCAGACAACCCTTCCGAAAACACTGTTATTACTACATCAGAGAGTTTGCCAGCTCAAGGTCTCCTTCGTTTCATCCTGGCTAATTTTAGAATTGGGATCTATCATTTAAAGCGCCTCCCTGCAAAAAGTGCTTCTAATTACCAGAAATGCAGCATCTATCGCTTTGTAATCAACAGGCACTTGTCAGCCTATCAATCAAGGGGTTAAATCATAAATCGCCCCGGCCATTTGGGGCGTGCGAGCCAGTGAGCATCCGGCTGGAAGTGAACGTCCCGAGAAGGTGGGGGAGCAGCATCATGTCAAACGAGAGTGCCCGGGTGTGGGGTCACTGCACCTGTCACAGCCAATACCCCCCTCCAAGTCTCCAGCCTTTCCTATCACACACAGCAACTACACCCTACACAGAGTGGGTCAAGCAAGATCTCCAGTTAGTACTTCCTCAGGAGCGACGCTCTGAGCTATTGCCTTGTTCTGGAATTAGCCATTTAACCATTTTAGTCACTGGCCTGATTTTCTCTGGTCGGCCACTTCTTGCTGTAACAGAACAGTGCAACCCGCCAGCAGCACCACCTTCTCCTTGTTCGAAATGATTCACTGTGTGTTTTGTATCTCGCCACAAACCATCTGCAAATCTCTTGCCCCAGTGATGGGGAATCGAGGATCCCCAGCATTGACCTTATCAAACCTCAATGTCCAAAATGCGCTGTTAGATCAGAGAGCACCGGCTAAGGGAATGCAGGGAGGCTGTTTGAGACAGACAGCACTATTCGGGGCTAATGCTACGCTCTCACCGATTACTCCATATCAAGAGTCGCCAACAGCATCTGGAAAGCAGGGGAGCCCATATTGAACAAGAGACCAAACTCCCTCCCCTCCTACTCCACAACAACAGGACATTTGCAAAACACACGTACAAAAAAAAAACCCACAGGCACATTCACATCAGCCAATTGAACGGTGTGTAAAGGGTACTCACTCGCTTTGCCTTGTTTCGGCCTTTGCAACAGCTTCTGCACTGCAGGTACATCTTCGGTTTTGACAGCTTGCAGTAATTCCTGATCTTTCCCCATGGCTTGTTGATGTGTGTGTGTGCGTGTGTGTGTGTATGTATGTATGTGCGTGTTTTTATATCCGATGCATCCTACGTTTTAGGAGCTGGAGAGAGACAAGAGAGAGAGAGAGAGAGAGGAAAATTGTGCCTGGCAGTGTGAGTGCATGGAGGCAGGGACAGGGGGAGAGCTACCGATGGGTCATAGGCATAGCCAGCCAACACCTCGCCTCTTGTTTCACAAACCAAAACAGCTCTCTCCCCCACACCTCCCACCCCACCCCCCCTCCCCCCCCCCCCCTCCCCCGGATTATTTTTAAAAAGGACAACACAAAAGCCTCCCTTTCTGCCTTCCAGGCAGAGCGGTGCCTGCACTAGGTACACAGCGGCGATGCCATGGTTCCTGCCTTAGTCCGCCTTCAGTCCCATCGCTTCCCCGCAGCCGCTGCCTCACTCTCTCTCTCTCCCCCCACCAAGAGCTGCTCTCTGCTTTCAATGCTCCTACTCTGCCGCATGGCGGAGGAAGATTGTACAGGATCCAAACCATCACATCCCTCTCATACCAAATAGGACAGATCTTGGGACAAGGCAGGTTTATTTCAGGAAGCACTCTTAAAGGAAACCCCTACCAAAGCAGGGGGGCGGGGGTGGTAGTGAGGGACGACGGTGGAACTAATCCCTGTAAAAGTTTCTGGTTTGTCACCATTTCTGAAATGATCAAATCGCGGTACGTTCCAACGTTTCCCACCACTGCAATATTTATGTTCAATGTTGTACAATTATTGGTCCATAGTCAAGAATTAAACAGGTGAAAGTGCCATTGAAATATTATGCTTGTCACAATATTAATTGATGGAAATAGATGCTGTGACATCAACTTGGAAGAGACTGTTCCAAAGCTTTCTATTATGCAGGATTAAGAATTGCATGATGATGCAGTAATGGTACGCAGGGTTGCCAACTTGCTGTACCAGAAACCAGCGTTACATTTGGCGCTTGCGATATTACGGTAGAAATAGCGCCAATTTGAAATGACAGCAGACTGGCGTCTCCGGAAATGTAATAAACCCTGGGCAAGAAGCAAACGTGGCTTCCATCAATCATCCCTCCCATCAGCACAGCCCTCTCCCACTTCATTACGCCTCTTCGATTATACGCCTATTCGCCTCTACGACTACAGCTCAATTCATATTAGCACATGTTATTTATTCACCCCCTTCCCCGCCATGTTAACCAGTTATCATTGAGCAGTCTGGTCATTCTCTGACTGGTTCCTTATCCGGTCAATCCATAATTGAACATCCCATCTGTGGCCTGGGCTCAAGTTAGTTATTTGGGAATTAACTCCACACCTGTCTGAAACGCAGTGTCTTATTCTCCATGGGCTATTTTTAATCTGGAAGCAATGCTAATGATGCCCTCTGACTTGGGGCCATACTTGTCATCAAGATTTGTATGTGCACTGGGTGGCAATTAATTTGGAAGGAAATGTTTTCAGCGAGTGAGTGATAGGCTCAAAGTGTCTGAACCCCTGTCGTGTGTGCAAATTATCACTGTCATGACGGTTCTAATTTGGGAGACTACACTATCAACGTGTTATTTTCTGTGTGGCATGATCCAGTAACCTCACCATTCATTTGTGTTGTGCACATCATTTGGAGAGCTACAGGTAACAGAGAGGGTTGATGCAGGGAAAACTGCTGTTGTGGTGTACAGAAACTACTCAAAGGCATTCCAAACAGGTCCCTGCAACAGATGTGTGAAGTAAATCGTGACATGAAAGGGATGGCAGCAAAATGGAGAAAAAAATTGTCTGAGTGGTAAGAAAAAGAATGTAATGGGTATTTTTTAGACTGAGAAGATGTTTGTAATTGAGTTCCCCAGGGGTTAGTATTGAGTCACTTGCTTTCCTGTTACATGTATAAATGACATAGGTTTGGGTGTACAGGGGACAACATTATGGTATACGGATGATACAAAACTCCAATAAACAGCAAACTGTGAGCATTCACAGAGTCATAGGGATGCACACACAAAAACAGATGCTTCGGTCCAATTTGTCCATACTAAACTGATATCCTAAATTAATCTAGTGTCATTTCAGCCATCCCTTTAAACCTATCCTATTCATGTCCTCATCCAGATGCCTTTAAATGATGTATTTGTCCCAGCCTCCATCACCACTTCCAGCAGCTCATTTCATACATGCACCACCCTCTGGTGTGAACAAGTTACCCCTTAGATGCCTTTTATATCTTTAATCCCTCACCTTAAACCTATGCACTCTAGTTTTGGGCTCCCCTACCCTGGAGGTAAAGACCTTGGCAATTTACCCTATCCATGCCCCTCATGATTTTATAAACTTCTGTAAGCTCACCCCTCAGTCTCTGACACCCCAGGGAAAATAGCCCCAGCCTATTCAACCTCTTCCTATAGCTCAATCCATTCACCCTTGGCAAGATACTTGTAAATCTTTTCTGAACCTTTTCAAGTTTCACAACATCCTTCCTACTGCATGGAAACCGGAATTGCACACAATATTCCAAACGTGGCCTAACCAATATCCTGCAGAGCCACAGCATGACCTCCCGATTCCTCTACTCAATGCACTGATCAATAAAAGCAAGCATACCAAATGCCTTTTTCACTATCCTAACTACCTGTGATTTCACTTTCAAAGAATCATGAACCTGCACTCCAGGGTCTCTTTGTTCAGCAACACCACCCACATTAAGTGTATAAGTCCTGTCCTGTTTGCCTTTCCAAAATTCCTCACGTTTATCTAAATTAAACTCCATCTGCCACCTCCTTGGCCAATTGGCCCATCTGATCAAGTTCCCATTGTAATCTGAAGTAACCTTGTTTGCTGTCCACTACACCTACAATTTTGGTGTCATCTGCAAACTTACTAACCATACCTCCTGTGTTCACATCCAAATCATTTATATAAATTTGGAAAAGCGGTGGACCCAGCACTGATCTTTGTGCATACTGCTAGTCACAGGCCTCCAGTCTATGATACACTGGTAGAAAACCCATGGAGACGTGTTCTGAAGGGTAATATTCTAAGGGGTGTGCAGAAGCAGGAAGACCTGGGTATATATGTGAATAAGCCATTGAAGTTAGCAGTGGAGGGAGACAGTTGTTGCTAAAGTATACAGCAACCTAGCCTTCGTTAAGAGGGTCATAGAGGACAAGAGCAAGAAGCCACACAGGACACTGGGAGAATGTTAGATGGAAAGTTGCATACAGTTCTGTGTGGCACATTTTATAGGAAAAATGTGAACATGTTGGAG
The DNA here is from genome assembly GCF_004010195.1 of Chiloscyllium plagiosum. Lineage (NCBI taxonomy): Eukaryota > Metazoa > Chordata > Chondrichthyes > Orectolobiformes > Hemiscylliidae > Chiloscyllium > Chiloscyllium plagiosum. The sequence continues at coordinate 10,055,317 of NC_057730.1, forward strand.
ACAATTCAGAGGAAACATTTTTACGCGTGTTTTACTACCTTTTTGGGAGGTGGACGTGCCTGGCTAGGTTAGGTTCTCTTTTGTTGGAGATGGTCATTGCCTGATGTGGCACAAATATTACTTGTGAAGTGTCAGCCCAAATTTGGATATTGCTCAAAAGAACACAGAAAATACTGTTAAAATGCAACAAATCATTTTTTTGCCCATCCCAAGTTGCCCTTGAGAAGGTGATGGTGAGCTGGCTTCCTGAAATCCTGCAGTCCGTTTGATTCAGGTGGACCCACAATGCCTTTAGGGATTGAGTTCCAGGCTTTTATTTCTAAGTCAGGATGGAGTGTGGCTTGAAGAGGAACTTGCAGGGGGTGGTGTTCCCATGAACTTGCTGTCCCAGTCCTTCGAGATGGTAGTGGTCATAGTTTTAAAAGGTGCTGTCAAAGAAGCCTTGGTGATCTTTTGCAGTGTGTCTTCTAGATTGAACACATTGCTTCTACTGAGTGTCAGTAGTGGATGGAGTGGATGTGATGCCAATCAAGTGGCTGCTTTTTCCTGGATGGTGTTAGGTTTCTTGAGTATTGTTTGGAAAGGACTAATTTAACAAGTGGGGAATATTCCACAACATTCCTGATGTATGCCCTATTGATAGTGGACAGGCTTTGGGCTGTCAGGAGATGAGATATTGCTGCAGTGTTCCTAGCCTCTGACCTGCTGTTGTAGCCACTCTATTTGAATGGCTTGTACTATTCAGTTTCTGGTCAATGGCTACTCCCAGGATATTGCTTGTAGGGTATTCTGTGATGATAATCAAATGTTGAGGCGCGATGGTTAGGTTATCTTTTGTTGGAGATGGTCATTGCCTGATGTGGCACAAATATTACTTGTGAATTGTCAGCCCAAATTTGGATATTGCCCAAAACGAACACAAGAAATACTGGTTTCATTCCTTTTTTGATATCCTTCAGTGGTTGATACAACTGAGTGGCATGCTTGGCTATCTCAGAGGGCAGTTCAGAGTTGTTGTAGGTCTGGAGTCACATGTAGACCAGACCAGGCAAGAATGGCAGATTTCCCTGCCCTAAAAGACTTGAGTGAAGCAGATGGATCTTTGCAAAAATTGACCAAGGTTTTATGGTCATCATTAGACTTTTACTTCCAGATTTTTTTTATTGATGTCAAATTCAACCATTTGTCACAGTGAAATGTGCTCCTGATTACCTGACTCTCTGGATTACTAATTCAGTGATGTTATCACAACACATCCACTTACAAGAATGATTTGTCAGGAATGAGAAATTCCACTATGAGGATTTATTGGAGATGCTGGGACTGCTTTCCTTGGAAATTTTTTAGAAACTTTCAAAACCATGAGTGCTCTGATGAAAGTAGATAGGAACACAATGTTCCCACTCCTAAAACGGATCTGGAACCAGAAGGCACAGTTTGAAAGTGGCTTACAAAAGAAGCAAGTGTGCGGAGAGAAATAAACTTTATTCACTCAGTAAGTGATCTGACCCTGGAATGCACTGCCTGGAAGTATGGTGTTGGCAGGTTCAGCTGAGGCATTCACGAAGGGGACTTTTAGAAAAAAGACAGGAGTTTGGTCTTTAAGTTAGACTTATGAGAGAGCTGGTGCAGGTATTTGGGGCTGTAAAATCTCCTTCAGCATTGTAACAATTCTGTACTCCTGCTAGGTCCACTATTTAGGATTTGACATGGTTTATGTTATGGGAAGTGATGGATGGCATTTTTGCGAGCACTAGCGTGGTTGCTAGATCTTGTACATGAACGGTGGAATTGAATGCCCTCTCCTTAAGCAGGGTTGAGTTGGGGAGTGTAGGTGAGGACCCGAGTGCCTTCTCGGTTTTATCCTGATACAGTCTGGAGTGGGAACAGTGTTAAATGATCTTTACTCTCCTGAGTGGGCAGTTGATGACTTAAGATGAACAAATATCACACAGGGAGTCTGAAAAGCAAAACCGTGCCAGGTTTGTCTGAAGACTTCAGTGAAGGGATGGGGGTGTGCATTCTTTATCAAGTACCCCACTACCTTTTCTTCCAACCTCGTAATTCCCTGGTCAACAAACCTCTCCCACAAACCTGATTCGATCGTAATTCACCAGTAGCCTTGGACTTCATTGCATTACCAGCATCAGCTACCCATCCCAGTGGCATCATGTGCAATGGCAAGATGCTGGCGTCTGGTTGGCCAGCAGCTCTCAATGAGTGGGTTTTTAGCCCTAGTCTGCCCCTGGATGTTCAAGTGCTCAGTTGGCACTTCATTTTCTGGACCTTCCCTAATCAAGCAACTTGGGGTTCACATCAGTTCTTCAGCTGCCAAGCAAGACCCCTGTCTCTGGTTTAAATTCTGTCTGAAGTGTGCAGTTAGAAGGCTGTATCATCCACTGACACACAGTACAGCGCAGATGCCAATGGTACTTGGTTTGTCCTCAATATTCCAGCTACCATCCTCTGTTAATCCACTGCAGTGAACAAAGAGATATCATCATCCACTTTTGGTTAGATGCATATGGATTTCCATTGACTCTTGTAAAAGTATTTGGTTGTTTCCAGAGCTGTTTAAGGCTGCTGAAATTTCTCAGGAATGTGGAAGCATGTGCTGAAGAACTTTGTCCTGACTGTGAGGACACTGCGCAAGTCAGTTACAGGGCTACAATAGCGGTTATCCGCTCGGATAAGCATGACTGAAAGAATGGACAGAGATTGCACAGAGCAGGACAAGTGACTGGAAGAGTGAGGACGAAGAGGGAGAAAAGGATTCTCAGTGGAATACCTGATACCTGAGTCTGAATGGAGCAATTCTCCCATTGCAAGGAACTGTGTGTGAGTTTTCATTTTAGTACAGACATCCTTGTTGGAATTGATCACCTTCCAGAGCCTCACTGCAACCTCAGAGCAGGGTGAGAATGTCAAGACCAAAGGCTGTGAAGATTCCGGGTTGCACAATATTCTAGCTGGCCATTTCCCTGTTCCCGTAAGGACCTACTCTGAGAATCGATATTGCATGAAAGCTAAAATAATTTCAGTTTCCCTTCTCAGACAAGAAGCAGGATACAGAGCAGATGACTTTGCAGTAAGTCTTCAATATTCCACTAGGCATCTGCATTTGAACAATCTAAAGTAACCAAAAGGTGACATCGTTTGAGGGCATAGTCCATGTGGATATGTACATCCCACATACACGAATTAAAATCAGTTCCATGCTTCCGCAGGAAATGTAATAGAGCAGACTTTTGGGATAGTTCAATGTCGCTTCTGCAGCCTGGAACACTCTGCAGTATAGAGCAGGGCAGTGCAGGTATCATCATGATTTGATAATGTCTACTACAGGCTGCACAACCTCATCATCATGAGGGCACTGCCCACGTTGCCAGATAGGGCACCCACTGTGAAAGAGGAGGAGGTAGAAGAAGTGAGGAGGCGACCAACATAGCTCGTTTCTGGCCAGGTTTTCCAGGAATTACTCATCCAGAATTCCTGATGAAGGGCTTATGCCCAAAACATCGATTCTCCTGCTCCTCAGATGCTGCCTGACCTGCTGTGCTTTCCCAGCACCACACTCTCAACTATGATCTCCAGCATCTGCAATCCTCAGTTTCCCCTCATGGTGTATTGGTTAGTAAGTTTACATCACACGGAATACAGGGAGAACTAGTCATTTGGATATCGAAGTGGTTTGGATGATGGTGGAGGGTTACTTTGCAGACTGGAGGCCTGTGACCAGCGCTGTGCCATAAGGGTTGATTCTGGGTCCACTGCTTTTCCAAATTTATATAAGTGATTTGAATATGAACATAGGAGATATAGTTAGTAAGTTTGACACCAAAACTGGAGGTGTCGTGAACAGCCAAGAAGGTTACCTCAGAGTACAATGGGATCTTGATCAGATGGGCCAATGGTCGAGGTGTGGCAGATGGAGTTATACAGGACTTATACATTTAATGGTATGGTCCAGGGGAGTGTTGCTGAACAAAGAGAGTTTGAAGTACAGTTTCATAGTTCCTTGAAAATGGAATCACAGGTAGTTAGGATAGCAAAGAAGGCATTTGAGATGCTTGTCTTTATTGGCCAGTATAAGTGTTGGAAGGCCATGTTGCAGCTGTACAGGTCATTGGTTAGGCCACTATTGGAATACTGTGCAGAATTCTGGTCTCCATGCTACAGGAAGGATGTTGTGAAACTTGAAAGGGTTCATAAAAGATTTACAAGAATGTTGCTGGGGTTAGAGGATTTGAATCTTAGGGAGAATTTATTAGTTAAAATTAAAATTGAGGTTTTGCTAAACTTGGAGCCAATGTAGGTCAAGGGGACATACGGTGTGATATGGGTTAACACAGACAGCATAATGACCCTGATTTTATCGAGGGTTGAAAATAGAATAATCAAGTTTAGAGGTATCAGCAGCATGAATGGGTGTTTCAGCAGCAAATAAACTGGGATAGGAACAGAGTCTAAATGGGTGGCACTGGAGAAGCATAATAGGTCAGGCAACATCCTAGAAGCAGGAGGGTCGACGTTTCCGACATAAGCCTTTCATCAGGAACAGCGTAAGGTGGTATTAAAACGGCATTTGTTTGATTATCCTTTGTGTAAAGGGTAGTGAAGGCTTTATGGGAAATGAAAGCTGAGGAGAGGAAATTTGCATAATTATTCTTGCTCAGAATTAAAGAATTTATTTATTTTTACTCTCTGTCTGTCCCTGTAAAGTGCACTGGGTTAATAGCAGGAAAAGTACAATCAGAAGTCCTCTCAGTGGGAGCCAACTGTGTGAGAGCTATTAAAAGAGGAATTACTAAATAGAGGTTACTAAATCTGGAGATCTATGATCAGTGTTTACTAATGAGATTTATCAGCTCTGGTTCCTTTCAATTGACAGCAAGAGGTTTGTTGATGAATCCCTAAAATTCACAGCTTTCATTTTCAACTGAGTGTATTGACGAGAGTAATTCACAATAGCAGCGCTTAAATGTTCAAGTAAATGAAAGGACGCTATAAATGTGAGCTCAACTTGTGTCTGTCTTAGGTGGGCATCACCTCATACTAAAGGCAGGCATAGGCTCAAAGTATCAGGGACTCATTTCAATTACTGGGGGGCAGCACGTGCAACTTGTGATTTCCTGGATGTTTTTTAAAATCCAAACTGATCTCAGGTTTTATCCACCGTTTTGCCTCTTCTAGGAGATTTCACGAGTCCAGAGTAGGATAAGAGTGTAAACATTGTGACACAAAACAATTCCAATTGTATGCAACAGACTGGACTTAGCAAAGGGTAATTTCCTGTCCATGTAAATTTTAGTTGACATTGAGATTTCTGAATGAGTTCAACCCTGTTAGCACACTGAAGGTCCTTCATTGGCTTAGTTAGAGTTGCACAATGGGGCAATACCTTATTTCTAATGCACCCTGATTCCGATGACCTTTTGTTCTTCTTCCTAAATGAGATTCACATTTTAAAGATCAATTGAGGTTGTCCCTTTTTGCAAGCTTATGCCATCTGTCCGTTGAATCACTGGAGCATGATATCTGGCCAGAATATCAAATATCAAACAAATTGATTAGCACACATTTGTGTTTGCAATGGTTTCATGATCCGTTTGTGTCCAAAGCAGCTCAGGTCTGTGTCTAAACCAGGCTGACTGTCCTTTCTTGGTGGCTTCCAAAGAGAAGTTCAGCTGTTGTCCTGTTCAGCTGGTTGTGGAGATCCACTGGTACTGCTTGCAGGACTGATATTGTCACCAATGTTTCTCCCTCACTCAGTCTCAGCAGTCAATTAGCTTCTTATATCAGTGCTGCTTATGAGGTGTTGCTGGCTTGGAAAATTTGCTATATCACTTAAGCAGTCTACTCGTGCTAATTCACAGGCATCTTTTTTTGGCACGAAGAAAAATTGAATTTTCAATAATTTGAATTGAGTTGTTGGAATAACACAGTCAAGTGGGAATCTAGTGATTAAAAATTGAATTGTTGAGTAATGTGAATTAAATGACTGGGCATTAAGAGCTCACTGTGTTCCATAAAACCAATTGTCTTTGTGAAGAGCTTTGAGACTTTTCACTAGTATGTCACAAAAAAAGAGCAGAATGAACTTTATGTTGTACTTTTCACAAACTCACAATGTCCCAAGGGATTTTATGGTCAAGTGTTGAAGTGTGGACGCTGTAGTAGTACAGCCATTACCAGCCAATTTAGTGTCATAGGAGCATATAATGCCCATGGCACAGAAGGAGGCCATTTTGTTCATTCTGTCCTTGCTGGATCTATGTAAGAGCAATTCAGTTAGTCCCATTCCATCATACCTTCCTTGCAACTATGCAATTTATTTTTCCTCTGGTTCTTACCCAATTCACTCTTGAATGTCAAATTGAATCTGTTTCAACACATAAACCAATGCAACACATTCCAGATCCAATCTAGGGTACTGACTGAGTCATATTACAACAGAATGACGTCACTGGCAGTACTGGCAAGAGTACTGAGTAGGTGTGTTTCACACATGTACAGAGGGTGTTAGCAGACATTGCTTTCCAATGATGCCATTTTTAAACCTTCATTCACTGGGCGTGAGCGTCACTGGCTAGGCGAGCATTTATTGCCCATTGCAGAGGGTAGTTAAGAGTCAACCACATTGCTGTAGGTCTGTAGTCACATGTAGGCCAGGCCAGGTAAGGATAGCAGTTTCCTTTCCTAAAGGACATTAGTGAATCAGATGGGATTTTCCCAACAATGGATTCACAGTCACCATTGGACTCTTAATTCCAGATTTTTATTGAATTCAATTTCCACCATCTACCATGGCTGGCTTCAAACCCAGGTCCCCAGTACATTATGTAGGTCTCTGGATTAACATAATATCATCTAACCCACAAGGAAGGGGCACCGAAGGAGAGCACATCTTCATGACTGTAGTTATGCAGGACAGTTCACACAGAGTTTCCATTCAACATTTTGCAACTGTTTTCAAAATATTAAGGGAAAAATAGATGGGGTGGATTGGGAGAAATTGGACTTTACATACTTTGGCTCAGTGTAATTTCCATTGAGTTTCCTGGAGGAGTTCTCTCGGTGAGACCTAGTGTGTTTTCTTGTGCAATTATCCCTAACACACCTCATTAACCTGACCTTACGGTGGCCCAATCCTCCCAGTCACTGCAGTGAGATGCCCTCCCCAGTGCGGAGAGATTCTGGATCAGACTGGCATCCCTGGCTCTGTTGATATATTTAGAAGGCCACTGCACACCTGGGCAAGTGCTGGAAGTCCAGAGCAGCCCTACGTAGTTTGTGACATTTGGCCTGGACTTGGCAAGATAGGAGAGATTGGCATCCCACTTTACAGACAGGAACCTGCGTGTCCTTTTGGATGGGGTGGTGCAGAGACACAATGCCCACTTTCCCCAGGACTGACAGTGGAAGCTACAACACTTGATATTGGCAGCCTGTTCCGAATTTGCCACCTGGGTCAGTGTGGTCTCAGCCATCTGGAGGATTACCCAGCAATGTTGGAAGGAAGTCAGTTGTTCTCTCCATTCTGCTAGGGTGCACACCATCATCTTCTATCTGCTGCTCCACACTCACTCTGTCTCTGCTACTGCACCCATGTCCCATCAAGGTTTATGCTCTATTACTCTTGTTGTCACATGCAATATCTCCCCACAATCACTCTCAACCCTTGACTGCTTGTCTTGCATGATGTGGGCGGCACGGTGGCACAGTGGTTAGCACTGCTGCCTCACAGCGCCAGAGACCCGGGTTCAATTCCCGCCTCAGGCGACTGACTGTGTGGAGTTTGCACGTTCTCCCCGTGTCTGCATGGGTTTCCTCCGGGTGCTCCAGTTTCCTCCCACAGTCCAAAGATGTGCAGGGTCAGGTGAATTGGCCATACTAAATTGCCCATAGTGTTAGGTAAGGGGTAAATGTAGGGGTATGGGTGGGTTTCGCTTCAGAGGGTCGGTGTGGACTTGTTGGGCCGAAGGGCCTGTTTCCACACTGTAATCTAATCTAATCTAATCTAATCTCTGCACCTCCTGCCCCCTCCTGCACCAGCACTGTTGACTGTACCAGTCTAACTCAGTCCCTCTTTTATCACAGGAGAATGCAAAGCAGAATCGGGTCAGAGAGCCAGATCTTTGAGTGACGAGCTAGAGTGCCACGTCTGACTTCCATGTCAGGAATTTCTACCCAGTGCATGAGAGGTTAGGAGACTGTATGTTAATGAGGTGAGATTCCATGTTAATGAAAGTGATAAGGAGCAATAATCACCCTTTATAGGTCTCTCGCCATTCCCTGGCGTGAATCTCATCTCAACGCCCAGAACAAAGGGTACCTTGTTGTTCCATATTTGTGAAAGACTTCGCTGGATCTCTTCCATGATGCTGCCAGATTTCCTTCCACAGCCCACATCATTCAGGACCTTATATGATTCAGCCCATTGTTTATGCTGTTTGGACAGCCTCAGACAACCCAAAGGGTTGTGAATCTGTGGAATTCCCTGCCCAGTGGGAGCAATTGAGGCTTCATCGCTGAATGTTTATAAGGCAAAGATAGGGAGATTTTTGAACAGCAAAGGAACCAAGGGTTATGGTGAGTGGGTGGGTAAGTGGAGCTGAGTCCGTGAAAAGATCAGCCATGATCTTATCGAATGGCAGAGCAGCCTCGAAGGGCCAGATGGCCTACTCCTGCTCCTCATTCTTATGTTCTCGACAAAAGGCCATATTCTAACAACTAAGGCCAGACTTTTAGAAGTAAAATCACGAAACAGTTATTTGCATGAAGGGTGGCGGAGGTTTGGAACTCTCTCCCATTAATAGCACTTCATGCCAGATCAATTGTTTGTTTTGAAGCCAAAATTGATCGAGTTTTATTGTCAGGAGCTAATATGGGATGAGGTTGGGTATGTGGAATTATGTTGCAGATCTTCTTATTCTCATATGTTCAACATGAAGACTTCAGATGTCCTCTTTGTTTGTCTGTGGTCGATTTCACTTCAGCACAAATGAGTTTTGGACATTGGTTTCCTTTTGATAATTTAAACACTTGAAGCATTTATCCTCAGCTTCCATATATTTAGACCAAAATTTATTATGTTTATCATTTCCAGACTCTCCGAAAATAATCTTACATAGGCCCCACAGTGTGGTCAGTAACATTGATCTCTTCACCTCCCTTCATTCTTTCTGATGAAGCTTCTGCTTTCAGTATGCCTTACAAGCTGCAATCATTCGCTATATACAAAATGACAAGAGGAGAATGTGTACCTTCTCATTCCACAGCACATAGGTTACATGACACCATTTAATAAGCACCCAACTGCAACCCTTTACATACACACTCAAGTGGACAAATACTCCACCTGATTTGCTCAATACAGGTGAATACACACAAGTTTGCTTCAACGACTCTTATTGTGTTAAGTCAAAGGCTTTGTGAATCAAGAAAACAATGTATTCGAATCAAAGAGGCATTTAAATTACATATCAAAGGTATTCCTTCACAATTGATTGAGGTTAGTGAAAGGAGCTTATATCAAACTAATGCTAGTCATCCACTGAAAACAAGTATTGGGTGAGGGAAGATGTCAAAAAAAAAGAAAGCTGTTTGTGAATTCTCCAGAAACTGGAGAAGAGTAGTTAATCCAACCTGCTCCAAAGCAATATTTTCTCAATTTCTTTTGATTAAATTTCTGTTTATGTCAGTGTGAAGAATCTTACAACATCTGCTCGAAGTTAAAGATTAAGGTTCAATCCCATCTGTTGCAGAGGTGGGTAACACCAGTTCTGAACAGGTTAAGTAGAAAATACCTGAAGTTAAACGCATGGTTAGAATGCAAGTAAAGAAAAAAATGTTTTTAACCCACTTTGACTCTGATGAGCTTTCATTCTTCCTTATTGACTTTTTAAGATCAATTTATGCATTGTTCACAAACCGATATCATCTGTTCACCAATGATTCAAAGGAGCTGACAGACTGATGTCGAGTCAGAAGATCAGATTTGGGAGGAAGCAATCTGCATGGGTTTGGTATGCCATGTTTTTATGGATAATGTGACTCCATCAGTAACTTCCTGGATGAAGATACAATTGATGTGTGTTTTGCCTCCAGCAAGCTATTTGTACTCGATGTGACAATGACTGTGTTATACCTCCTTATGTGAAAACTAAATATGGTATTGAAAGATCCACCAGGCATTTATCATTGCTCAATAATAACTATGAATATTACATTCACAGACACATTGATGTCTGGACCAATGTTAAGCTGAGGAAGGATCACTCTACCTGAAATGTTAACTCTGATTTCTCTCCATAAGTGCTGCCAGACCAGCTGAGCTTTTCCAGCAATTTCTGTTTTTGCCAATGTTAGGCTGTTTGGTTACAAAGAGTAGCAATGTCAGTTTGTCATGCTTCAAGTGGCCTGAGTTAAGATGGAGTCTGAGACCTGTAAATCCTCAAGCTCATATGCTATGATACAATAGTAATATCTGAAAGATACATTGACATACTGTGCCGAAACTTAAAGGGGCTTGAACAACATGGTGTCTAGTGAAAAATGTGACAAAATCACATGAGAGGTTCAGCGAGACCTTTCTCCAGGCTGGAGAGAAGGAAAGTGACAATTACAAAGAAGGACAACTGGGTTTGAAAGGGTGGTATATGATATAGCAAGTATAACAATGGGGTATTGGACTTGGAGAATGCTGACTTTCAGAGAGGTGCTGTCTACGCAGGCATACAGCTGGCATCGTCACCTCGTATGCCAGGGATGAGCAGGTAGAAAATGTGTGCATGTGCAGGTTCACATAAATAGGTTAGCTGGGATCTCAGAAGTGTGAAGCCTTTGGGATTCACAAGGACTACCAAGAAGGAGATTTGGATATTCAGAGGCTCACTGACATGTAAAGGTGGAAGCTGGAAACCTCTGTCCAAAAACTACTCACTGTCACCTTCCATTGTACTGGAAATCGAAACTGTGAATCCAAACGGCTGTCATCACACCTGGAGGGAGTGGGGTAGGTTTCGTGACCTGTGAGAGAGGGGGCTGCAAGTCTCACCAATGTGAGACCCTTTAGACAGCAGGAACATTATCCACAGACTCATGCACTATCCAGTACATAGACCTGCAGCTTCTCTAACCACTGGCGATCCAATGCAATGGCACCCTGTATGCTGTACACCTCCATGCCCCACACATTACTGACCACTTCACTCAGCACCAACACTTTTACACACAGAGACAGGAGAAGAATAATGATGTTTGACCAAGACAGGCAATGGTCCCAGCAGCACCCATTACCAAGATACACCTTGTTCCTCATGCTTCTGGATGTTGCATCAGGCTTTCAATGTCAATCCCGGGGTCCTTCCTGGATAGAACTGGAGTCAAAAGGGAGGAGAAAGTGAGGACTGCAGATGCTGGAGATCAGAGCTGAAAATGTGTTGCTGGAAAAGCGCATCAGGTCAGGCAGCATCCAAGGAACAGGAGAATTGATGTTTCGGGCATAAGCTGGGGGCCTTCTTGCTACAGGTAACTGGAGTCTCCTTGACATAATGACCTGAGAGGGAGAGGTGGAGAATGGAGAGCCTGAACACTTCCTGAAGAAGGGCTTATGCCCGAAACGTCGATTCTCCTGTTCCTTGGATGCTGCCTGACCTGCTGCGCTTTTCCAGCAACACATTTAGAACTGGAGTCAGCCTGGTACCAAGCTGGTACAGTTATATTCAGATCTACACAATAACTCAAACAGATATATTGCAAAACCAGTTCCATTTATTTAAAGCTGAGACTTTATACACAGTGTGCTATCACCCGCAAGAAGCCCTCAAAAGAATGTTCCTTTCCTTCACTCCAAATATTTCCCAGTGTTGTTCCAAGTTTCATTGTTGAGGTGGAGGGTACCTGCTTGGCAGGGGAGCCTGCTGGTGTTGGATGTTCAGTTGGGTGACCCTGGGGTATTTGTGACTGAAATGCCAAGACAGGCTGGGGGCCTTCTTGCTACAGGTAACTGGAGTCTCCTTGACATAATGGCCTGAGAGGGAGAGGTGGAGAATGGAGAGCCTGAACACTTCTGAAGTGTCCTGACAGGAGACTCTGGAGGTGTTATTCCTTCTCCAGCTGGGTACCTCCGAGGATTGCTCTGTCTCTTTGTGAGGAAGGGGCACTTAGAATGTGTGCCAGGTTGTCATTATGTCTTTAGTTCTGAGGGCAATGGAGTGTGGGTGCAGGTACTTGACTGAGCTCTCCATGACAACCGGTGAGGCAGACAGATGTTCACATGCTTGAGGAAGCCCAGTCCCCATGGCCTAATCAAACCTGGCATAGGAAGATGGCTGTGGTTGTTTGAGGTCAGTCATCTCAGCTCCAGGACATCTCTGCAGGAATTCCTCAGGGCAGTATCCTAGGCCTCACTATCTTCAGCTGACTTACCCTCCATCATGAGATCAGATGTTGGGGTGTTCATTGAAGATTGCACAAAGTTCAGCACCATTCGTGACTCCTCAGATACTGAACCAGTTGAGTTCAAATTCAATAAGATCTGGACCATATCCAGGCTTGGGCTGACAAGTGGCAAGTAACATTCACACCACACAAATATCTATCACCGTCTCCAACAAGAGACAATCTAACCACCGCTTCTGACATTCAATGGTGTTACCATCACTGAATCCCCCACTATCAACATCCTGGGGGTTACCATCAACTAAAAACTCAGTTGGACTTGCATCAGTCTATGCAATGGAAGATACATTGAAGATCCCACTAATACTAAAGAATATGCCAGAGGAATTAAGTCCATCACCATTACTAAAGTGGTATTAGACAAACTAATGGGGCTAAAGGCTGATAAGTCCCTTGAGCCTGATGGCTTGCATTATCAGATCTGAAAAGAGGTGGCTATGTAGATAGCGGAATCACTGGTTGTAATTTTCCAAAAATCCATAGATTCTGGAGAAGGATCAGAGGATTGAAAAACTGTGAAACTCCGAATCAAAAAAGGAGGAAAGCAAAAAGCAGATAACTACAGCCTGATTAGCCTCACATCCTATTGCTGGAAAAGTATTGGAATCAATTATTAAGGAAGTAATACATTGGAAAATCATAATCTAATCAAACAGAGTCAGCAAGGCTCCCTGGACGGGGAAATCATGTCTGACTACTTTATTAGAGTTTTTCAGAGAACTCTCAACCAGAGTGCATAGAGAGGAATTTTAAGTTGTGTTATATTTGGACTTCTAAGAAGTTTTCAGTAAAGCATCTCATAAAAGGTAAAGTCATAAGAGCTCAAGATGTTGGAGGCAGTATATTGTCATGGAGAGAGAATTGGGTCATGGACAGAAAACAGCGCATGAGGATAAAGGGTTCTTTATCAGGATGGTGAACTGTGACCAGTCAGGTTTCATAGGGACCAGTGCTGGGGCTGCAACTGTTTACAATATGTATTAATGACTTGGAGGAAGAAAGTGAATGTGCTGTCGCCAAATTTGCAAATGACACAAAAATAAATGGAAAGGCAAGGTGTGAGAGGGATGCAAACAGTTTACAGAGAGATATTGAAAGGTAAAGTAAGTGAACAAAAAATTGGTAAATGGAGCATAATGTGGGAAAATGTGAAATTGTTTGTTTTGGAAGGGAGAAAGAAAGAACAGAATATTATTTAAATGGAGACAAACATCAGAAAGCTGCAATGCAGAGGGACTTGGGGATACTTGTACATGCAACACAAAAAGCTAGCATACAGCTGCAGCAGGTAATCAGGAAGGCTCATGGAATATTGGCACTTATTTTAATGGGGTTGGAGTATAAGAGTAGGGAAGTCTTACTGCAACTGTACAAGGTGCTGGTGAGACAACATCTGGAGCACTGTGAGCAATTTTGGTTCCCTTATTTAAGGAAAGATATTATTTCATTGGAAGCAGTTCAGAGAAGGATCACTCGGATGATCCCCGGTATAGGGGGCTGTTTTGTAAACAAGGGCTAAACAGATTGGGACTCTACTCTGGAGTTTAGAAGAATGAGAGATGCCCTAATTGAAACATATACCATTCTTAGGGGGCTTGTCAGGGTAAATGCTGAGAGGATGTTTCCCCCCCTGGAGAAGTCTAGGACCAGAGGGCAGTCTCAGAATAAAAATACACCAATTCAAGACTGAGTTAAGGAGGAATTTCTTCTTTCAGAGGGTTATGAATTTTTAGAACCCCTTGCCAAAGGGCGCTGTGTGTGGGGGAAGAACTTTGCATATATTCAAAGCTGAGGTAGATAGATGCTTGATCAGTAGGGGCTTCGAGGGTTATGTAGAAACTGTAGGAAAGTGGACGTGAGGAATGTCAGATCAACCATGATCCTATTGAAAGGGACTGAAGAGCCTACTCCTGTTCCTATTTCTTATGGTCTTATCAAAACAGTGGCTACATGGAAAAGGTCAAAAGTTAGGAATAATACAGTGAGTAACTCATATCTTGACTCTCAAAACCTGTAGAAAGATACTGCAGGTTTGTGTGAAGATTTGTAGCTCGGGTCATCGTTGTTGTGGTTCTGTTCGCCGAGCTGGAAGTTTTTGTTGCAAACGTTTCGTCCCCTGGCTAGGCGACATCATCAGTGCTTGGGAGCCTCCTGCAAAGCACTTCTTTGATGTTTCCTCCAGTGTTTATAGTGGTCTGTCCCTGCCGCTTCCGGTTTTCAGTTTCAGCTGTCCGCTGTAGTGGTTGGTATATTGGGTCCAGGTCGATGTGTTTGTTGATGGAGTTTGTGGATGAATGCCATGCCTCTAGGAATTCCCTGGCTGTTCTCTGTCTGGCTTGCCCTATGATAGTAGTGTTGTCCCAGTCATGTTGCTTGTTATCTGCGTGTATGGCTAGTAAGGATAGCTGGTTTCGTGGCTAGTTGCTGTTCATGTATGCGGATTGTTAGCTGTCTTCCTGTTTGTCCTATGTAGTGTTTTGTGCAGTCCTTGCATGGTATTTTGTACACTACATTCGTCTTGCTCTTGTTGGGTATCGGGTCCTTCGTTCTGGTGAGTTTTTGTCTGAGCGTGGCTGTTGGTTTGTGTTATGAGTCCTAGGGGTCGCAGTGGTCTGGCTGTCAGTTCCGAGATGCTCCTGACACAGTAGTGTGGCTAGTCCTTTTGGTTGTGGTATGTCCTCGTTCCGTGGTCTTTCTCTTAGGCATCTGTTGATGAAGTTGCGCGGGTATCCGTTTTTGGCGAATACCTTGTATAGGTGTTCCTCTTCTTCTTTTTGCAGTTCTGGTGTACTGCAGTGTGTTGTGGCCCTTTTGAATAGTGTCCTGATGCAGCTTCGTAATAGCGAGAGTGGCAGATCATGACGCTCCTTTGGAGGTGAGTACAGTAGCAGAGGGTAGAGTGAGAGTGAGGCAGCAGAGAGTCTGGTACTGACTGTCATGAAGCACCGAAGGTCATTGACATTCTTGTGGTACCGATGGCCATTCCTCTGGACTGATGAGACCGTACAGATCAGAATGGTATCCTATGATCAGGCTGCCAGGCTCAGGTGGCATAGCCTTCTCTACCGGTCCGAGAGAAAAAGGAAGCCCCTTCCTCGACCACTACATCCCCAGGACCTCCAGGGCACCATCGGAGAATCACAATGCTATTTTCCCCTTCTCAGGGGCAAAGATTGCCCTCTGACCAGCAAGGCAGCTTGAAAATGCTGGCACTCATCTGGGTGCACACTGAGCTTTTAAAGATAGTACCGGTGCCAGGAATGCCAGTCTTTCTGCGGCTATCCAGGAAATGGCACAATTTAGTGGGAACAGTGAGTGGATGTTTAGGGCTAGAAACAGGTGATAGGAGTGTTCGGGGCAGGGTAGGTGAGTTAATAAGTCGAATTCAGTTAGATATGGCGAGAGATCTCCTTCGATGTTGCAGAGAGAAAACCTCCATAAATCTTAATGAAAATGATTTTTAGCCAAAACAATGAAGGATTCTGCCCACTGTGTCTCTAATGGTATGCCAACTTATTTACTGAAAGACTTAACACAACAATCATGGGTTCAATCCTGTGACTTAATTAGGTTGACTGAACTAGAGGTGCCATCTTTCCAAGAAGAATTAAAACCAAGGTCCTCTTCAGATGGATAGGAAACATCCAGAGTCGAAGATTTGGTGACCTGATCAACATTTTTTCTCAGTGTGGGACCTATTGTGCTTCCCTGAAATTTCCTGGGATGTCTGTTCTTAATGGCAGTAAAAATGCAAGTTATTGGTCAGTGTGGAAACAAAAACAACACCTTTTGGAAACGTTGCTTCCAATTGTTCAGGAATCATTTACCACCCTTGAAGATTCAGTGAGGTGTTATTTTTATTACTGTAGTTAGAGGGATGACTAGGCTGAAAAAACACATCAAGAACAGAGAATCCTTTGACATTATATTCTCTTCAAATGTATCAAACGCTGCCCTGAGGAACATTTCTTACATACATAGCAAGGAGGATACAGCAACACTATAGATAAGGTATAATTTATTTATTGTTCGGATCATACTATGCACCATCTGTCACTATGGTAACAGTTTGGTTGAAACTGGCTCTACAGAACAAGTTGTCTCTTTCATCCCTGAGATCCAGAAAGGGAAATACCTTTAGCACTGAGAATAGCACAGCGTTAGAAAAGGAAACCTTAACAAAGTGAATATTACAAAAATAATCGAAGCTATATATTGAGACGAAACACAATCCTGCTCCATGTCAGCTGTGTTTATCATCTTTACCATGTAACAGCTGCTGATTTTAACACTGAATATCGCAGCAAAAATACAGTGAGCGTCTTCAATCACTGTGCCTGAGGTTGCAGAGTTTTACAAAGAGAGTTACTAGGAGTTTTATATCTCTTCATTTCTCCAGCTTCACACCAGCTGTGCGGAATTTAGACAATCACCAAGTTAAAGACATCAAACCCGTTGTAAAGGTTCACTGATCTCCCAAATTGTCAAGCACTGTTGTTAGGATGACTAAGCATTGTCATGGGGGCTAGCTGGTTTACATCAACTAGGAGAAAGTGAGGACTGCAGATGCTGGAGACCAGAGTTGAAAAATGTGGTGCTGGAAAAACACAGCAGACCAGGCAGCATCCGAGGAGCAGGAGAATCGACGTTTCAGACATAATTCTTGAAGAAGGGCTTATGCCCAAAACGTCGATTCTCCTGCTCCTCGGATGCTGCCTGGCCTGCTGTGTTTTTCTAGCTGGTTTAAAACCAAAATGGTCATTTGTGAATGGTCAGTTCTGAGGAAAGGTCACTGTTTCTGTTTCTCTCTTCAGAGATGCTGCCAGACTTGCTGAGTTTCTCCAGCAGTTTCTGTTTTTGTGTGGTCATTTCTTATACCTGATCAAGATATTTTAAATAATGGATGATGTCTGTATATAGCATGTTAGGACCAATGGGGTTTGATAGGAAAGTGGGAGTCATTTCATTTATTGTTGTGAAAGTCACAATGTGGGTGTGAGTGCCTTGGAATAATGTGTACTGGGATCCCCTTCCTATTCATGACTTAAATTATCACCTTACTATCTTCAAATTATTTTCAAATGTATTAAACAGACATCATTGTTTACTTGTCACACACAAATCAATGTTCTTAAAAATGTGAATAAACAAATTGAATTATTTTGGAGATAGAGCTGAAAATGTGTTGCTGGAAAAGTGCAGCAGGTCAGGCAGCATCCAAGGAGCAGGAGAACTGACGTTTCGGGCATGAGCCCTTCTTCAGGAATGAGGAAAGTGTGTCCAGCAGGCTAAGATAAAAGGTAGGGAGGAGGGACTTGGGGGAGGGATGTTGGAAATGCAATAGGTGGAAGGAGGTCAAGGTGAGGGGGAGTTGAAATGCTGTGCCACAGGTTGGTTGGGTTGGTTCGTCCGGGTGGCCCAGAGGTGCTCTCTGAGTCGCTCCGCGAGTAGGCGGCCTGTCTCCCCAATATAGAGGAGGCCACACCGGCTGCAGCGGATGCAGTAGATGATGTGGGTGGAGGTGCAGGTGAATCTGTGGCGGATATGGGAGTTTCCTTTTGGGCCTTGGAGAGGAGTGAGGGGGGAGGTGTGGGCGCAAGTGTTGCACCTCCTGCGGTTGCAAGGGAAGGTGCCGGGAGTGGTGGTTGGGTCGGTGGGGGGTGTGGATCTGACGAGGGAGTCGCGGAGGGAGTGGTCTCTACGGACAGCTGATAGGGGAGGGGAGGGAAATATATCCTTGGTGCTGGGGTCTGTTTGGGGGTGGCGGAAGTGACGGCGGATGATGCGCTGTACATGGAGGTTGGTGGGGTGGTAGGTGAGGACCAGTGGGGTTCTGTCCTGGTGGCAGTTGGAGGGGCGGGGATCAAGGGCGGAGAAGCGGGAAGTGGAGGAGATGCGGTGGAGGGCATCGTCGATCATGTCTGGGGGGAAATTGCAGTCCTTGAAGAAGGAGGCCATCTGGGTTGTACGGTATTGGAACTGGTCCTCCCGGGAGCAGGTGCGGCGGAGACGAAGGAATTGGGAATATGGGATGGCGTTTTTACAGGGGGCAAGGTGGAAGGAAGTAGTTGTGGGAGTCAGTCGGTTTATAGTAAATGTCCGTGTTGATTCAGTCGCCCGAGATAGAAATGGAAAGGTCTCGGAAGGGGAGGGAGGAGTCTGAGACGGTCCAGGTGAATTTGAGGTCGGGGTGGAAGGTGTTGGTAAAGTGGATGAACTGTTCAACCTCCTCGTGGGAGCACGAGGCAGCGCCGATACAGTCATCGATGTAGCGGAGGAAAAGGTGGGGGGTGGTGTGTGGCTGGTATCATATTAACAGAAATATCACACTTTAATGATTTGAGGAATGGGGAAATTATAAAGGCTAATAAACTGGAAAAGATAAGTCAAATTCAAGAAAATGTGGAGCTGGAAAAACACAGCTCGTCTGACAGCATTGGAGCAGCAGGAAAGTCAATGCCCTTCATCAGGACTTCATCAGGATCCTTCATCACAATAGATATCCTGATGAAGGGTCCTGACCCGAAATGTCGACTTTCCTGAAGCATTGAACTGATGTGCAAATTAATTGATACATTAGATTTATACACAAGAACATTTGCTTGTGGCAACTCCTCTTTTATTGACCCTGGGAGGTTTCCCCTTTGATAGAACCTTCAAAGCACCTCAGCCACCTGGATGGACAAGGGCAGCAGACATATGGGAACACCAGCAACCTGGACCCACTAACCAGGGTGCACACACCACAAAGAATTGGACAGATACCACCATTTGTTTGTGTTGCTGGGTCTTGTGGAAACCCCATCCTTGACAGAGAGCACTGCCATCACTCTGCCTGCAACAGCTCATAACAAAGGCTCACCATTGTCTTCTCAAGGGCAGTGGAGGTTATAGACGGATTCTGGCTTTTCCAATCACTCACACATCTCCAGAACGAGTTTTCAAATACACACTATGCATTAAACCAATCATTGAGTCTGTGATTTATGCGCAGCGAGAGCAAGTATGCTGCAGCTGTTTGGTTTTAGACAACATCTGTTCAATAGAGGCTGTTCAATTAGAAAATATGAGCGTGCGCTTTCATGATTGCAAGGGTTGGGTGAGGCTAACTTATCTGCCTCCTCTTGTGCTGCACTTCATTTCATCCTTACCTTTCCACAAAAGAAAATGTCTCCTGTTCCTATAAATTAAACAAGCCTTGTAATGTTAAAACGGGGAGGTGTTGTGAAAAGCAATCACTTTTTTTTGCCAGTTGTTTCAATGCTGGAACTAAGGTAAGAATTTACCTTGTAGATTAGATTCCCTACAGTGTGGAAACAGGCCCTTTGGCCTAACCGACCCTCGGAAGAATAATTCACCCAGACTCATTTCCCTCTGACTAATTGACCTAATACTACGGACAATTTAGCATGGCCAATTCACCTGACCCGCACATCTTTGGACTGTGGGAGGAAACCGGAGCACCCGGAGCAAACCCACGCAGACATGGGGAGAATGTGCAAACTCCACACAGACAGTCACCCGAGGGTTGGAATCAAATCTGGGACCCTGGTGCTGTGAGGTAGCAGTGCTAACCACCAACTAGTGTTAGACTAGAACTGGAACAGGAAAATATGACAAGAAACTGCATTTTAAATATTCCCCATCAAGTTTGTAGGTGGGGCACCGTCCTCAGAAAATCCAGCAGTGGTCTACCCAATGCCTTCCTGCCCTCCCCTGACCTGATCCTTCATTTAAATTGGTGTTAGAGGAGGGTCAGTGACCTGTCTGCTCTTGGTCCTGTTGAACCCATCAGGTTTAGCTATGCGGGCTCTTGTTAGGTAAGATGGGGTATCACTGAAAACACCATCCCCATGACCACACACTCCCTTCCACTTTAGTCTTCCTTTCATCATCCCCATCACCTCACAGACCAAGCCCTCTGACTTCATCAACTACCTTGCTGGTTCATAGAACCAGACAGAACATAAGAGACCATTTGGCTCATTGAGTCTGGGATGACCTATCCACACTAATCCTACCAATCTTACCACACTTCAAGTGCTCATCCACGTACTTTTGAAAATTCCTGCCAGGCAATGCATTCCAGATTCCTACCACCCTCCGTGTGAAAAGTGTTTATCTCAAACCCCTTCTAAGCCTCATTATTGACACTACAACTGAGGGGAACAACTGTTTCTTCCAGATAGGCCCTGGACTTAACTTCAGCCTAGCCTCCATCATTTGATCGTCCCATAGTGCTAGCAGTGGGCACCACTTGAACCCTGGCATGGAAAGATGGAAGCAGAAGGATAATCCTTAACCAGTTCACTTCCTGTGAAACATTAAATGGCTGTGGCACAGCTGGTGTCACCGGGAGGCAATTCTACATTATCTCTTTGGGTGTCAAAATGGGAAACTTTAATATTCGAAAATTCCTCTCCATATCCTGCCTTTTTGAACAGATGGTTGGATCAATTCCTGCTGTCAGATTTTCCAAAAACATTTTCAGAATCACCATTAAGAATGTGTTTTTGTTCTCTCAAACAGTTTGAGCTACAGGGAGAGGCTGAATAGGCTGGGGCTGTTTTCCCTGGAGCATCGGTGGCTAAGGGGTGACCTTATAGGGGGTTATAAAATCATGAGAGGCATGAATAAGATGAATAGTCAAGGTCTTTTCCCCAGGGCAGCTGAGTCCAAAACTAGAGGGCATAGTTTTAAGGTGAGAGCGGTAAGATGAAAAAGGGAACTAAGGGACAACTTTTTCATGCAGATGGTGGTGTGTGTATGGAATGAGCTGCCAGAGGAAGTGGTGGAGGCTGGTACAATTACGACATTTAACAGGCACCTGGCTAGGTATATGTTTAAGAAGGGTTTAGAGGGATATGGACGAAATGCTGGAAAGTGGGACTAGATTAATTTAGGATATCTGGTCGGCATGGACAAATTGGACCAAAAGGTCTGTTTCCATGCTGTAAATCTCTATGACTCTAATCTTATATAAGGCTAGAGTTTTAACAAAAACAAAACTAAAAGGTTTGTGTGGATCCTGATTTATTTAAAGAGAATGTTTGGTTTATTTTTATATTGTGTTACTGTGGCAAATTAGAAAGATTCGTAGTTTGGGAAATTTTGGATCTTTAATCTTGGTGAATAGTTTAAAACTGGTGCCAAGTGTAAATATTTGTTCATTTAAACAGAAGTTGCTTTCAACTAGGATGCAGCCTGTATGCAATAAAGCAACAAGAGAAGATAACTCCCAAGTGTGAGAATTTTCAGTACATTATGAGTCTTGTGGGAGGCCACAGCCTGAAATCTCCTCCCTAGATAAAATTCAGACATTAGATCAAAATATGCACCCAAGGTTACACACATTTTGGTGATGTCAAGTAACCTCAACTAATCTCCCCTTCACATTCGAACACAACCAAAATTAAAACAGGAGCACATTGGCATAATCAATTTGCTTCGTGGGGGATAGGCGTGAAGATGATAAATATGGAAACTAGATGATGCATCTCTTTAAGTATCACATTAAAGCTTCAACTCATTTCACCATCATTCATGCAGAGCTAGCACAGTATGTTTGAGGTCCTGCAATCAGAAAAACTTTTAAATGTTTAATGTGTCTTTTACCTATGTCTTAAAAATCCATTCAGAAGAACAGAGAATAGACAACAGCATCTCTTTTGTGGTTTCTGGATAAAATACCATATCAGTATGACATTTTCTGAGTGTTCCCTATATGTAAGCCCTTGGAATGTATGCCTTGTCGAGACAGATGAGTTGAAGTTTATTAATAAGACTGACTAGAATGCTTTAAGATCTCAAACTTGTACAAAGTTTGGGTTCTTACTGAGTGTTACTTACTGTGCTTATTGCCCGTGCTGACCAGAAAGAGCAAAGATATAACAATGGCAAAAAAGCTGTGACTATTACTGCTGAAGGTAAGGCAGGTATCTTTAAACTGGACCATCACATGGAATGAAGTTTGTTATCTATGAGGTCTGTCTGGATTGGGATCAATGCATTGATCTAATATTTCCCCTTTATTCCTTTAAAGAAGAGGTAACCCTTTTCTGCAAAATATGAAAAAGGATATATGTGGGCATTTATGTTTACACATTAAAATAATGCATTGGCACACATACAAAATGACTAGATCTAATCGTTACACAATTATCATGATTTAGTTGTGTAGCTTCACTCTGCGATGTGCCATTGTAGATCAATGTGTATCATTTGTCAGAGACGTGTGTTTGTTTTCTCTCACGAACATTGTATTTGCAGTGTCAGATTCATCTTCCTGTGTGACATTTGATTGGTCATATGCAGTTCTTTTATGTTATCAAATTCTTTTCATCAGGGCTTGATTTTGCTGGAGAAAGTGAGGTCTGCAGACGCTGGAGATCAAAGCTGAAACTTTATTGCTGGAACAGCACAGCAGGTCAGGCAGCATCTAGGGAACAGAAGATTCGACGTTTCGGGCACATGCCCTTCTTCAGGAATGAATGCTCACTACATTGATTTTGCTCACTACATTAGTCCTAAATTGGTCACAATATCCTTTCACAAACCCACGTGTTCAAAGACAATCTCAAACACTTATATATCGCTCTGGTTCAAGCTAGAATAACTGTTTGCACGCTCATTGATAATATACTTTTACTATTTTCTCCCTTCTTTCCAATAATGTGTTGTGTTCATGTGATTGGGTGGTAAAAATGAGGGGAAGAGGAATTTGGTGTGCCCATCTCCTAAACATGAGAGCTGCTGGTGAGGTTACGACATTGCTTTGAGGTCTACATAAGAATACATGAAATAGGAGTAGGAGTAGGCCATTCAGCCCCTCAAGTCTGCACTACAATTTAACACAATCATAACTGTTCTATCCCAGGCCTCAACCCCTCTTTTCGTGCCATCTCATGATAGCCCTCAAATTTCGGATATCTCAACAATCTATCTACCTCCTAATACTTCCAGTGATCTAGCATCATAGAATCCTTACAGTGTGGAAGCAGGTCATTCCTCACACAAACTCTCCAAAGAGCATCCCACCCGCCTTGGATGCTGCCTGACTTGCCTTGATCTCCAGAATTTTTTGTTTTCAGCTCAGGCATTACAACTGGCTCAATCATTGGAAAATGTGGCAAGTGAAGGTATTGTGATGGAAGTGGACACCCTCACCAGTCTGGCTGAGCTTGGGAACAGAGGCACTCTCAGTCAATCCACAGCAAAACCCCCAAAATAATGCCATGCCTCAACCAAACAGTTAACATTTTCTTCAGGAGCCAGGTTGGCAGGCCACTGGATCCTTGCCTTGCCGGCTCCTTGGAATATAAAAGAACTCCACAAAGACAGTTGCCTGAGGGTGCAATTGAACCTGGGTCCCTGGCGCTGTGAGGAAATAGTGCTGACCACAGAGCCACCATTCCACCCTCAAGCCTCGACAACTCTCTGAGGTCAAGATTACAGAGTTACATTATCCCACGGGAGAAGAAATCCCTTCACATCTTCATTTTAAATGAATGTTCCTTTACTCTATAATTATGTTCTCCGGTTTAAGATTCCTCCACTAGTAAAAAAAACGCTTCTCAAAATTTACCCTGTCAAGCCCCCTCAGAAGTTTGTAAGATCAAATAACATCACTCCTCATTCTTCATACTTCGGGAGGAGGCAACAGCCTAGTGGTATTATCGCTGGACTGTTAATCCAGATAACGTTCTGGGGACCAGGGTTCAAATCCTGCCATGGCAGATGGTAGAATTTGAATTCAATAAATATCTTGAAGTAAGAATCTAATGATGACCACAAGTTGATTGTTAGGAAAAACCCATCTGTTCACTAATGTCCTTTAGGGAAAGAAACTGTCATCCTTTCCTGGTCTACATGTGACTCCAGACCCACAGCAATGTGGTTTGGCTCTTAACTGCCCTCTGGGCAATGAATGCTGGCCTAGCCAGTGATGCCTTCATACTGTGAATGAATAAAAAAAAGGTCTAACCTGTTTAGCAGTTCATAATTAGTCAACTCTTTCATCCCTGTGGAGTCTTGTGTTGTACTTTGGGTTTCTCTGGCCAGTTGGCCAATGTGCTTTTATAAAAGAATGTATCTTGTAGATGTCATGAAACACTACACACTGTATTGGTTAGTGTGGCAAAGCATACAAAATTTAGATGTTTCACTGACCCTGTTGTCATCAACAAGAGTTGTTAGAAACTTGAGCGGCTGTAGAAGTTGCTGTCCTACAACAATGTCCTTGAATTTGGACCCGTCATCAAGCATTGCATCAATCATACATCCTTTGGGTTTGTCTAGAAGTACTTCTCTGAAGGACATGGTTGACCTAAAAGCAATGTCCAGTCCATAAGTCTTTCGGCTAAGCCAGTTTTGGTGAAATCATATTCCATATTTTTTGTGTGAAAATCTGCCTATGAACCATTTCACATATTTGTTGCTGATTAATGTCAGCAAGCCTTGAGTGTCATAAATTAAGAACATTAAGCTGGTCTTCAAAAAGCTGGAAAATTTTGTCAGAATCTCTTCAGTCATCATTAGAAATATCATCTCCGAAAACAATAAGGAATTTGACTTTAGCAGTTATTTGATGATTCGTGAAATAAAGATTTATTCTTTGTTTCTATAGCTGAAACTCTGGCAATGTCTCAGTGGATTGTCAATCCATGTTTCAGTATTTGTTTTACATTTTCCTTCCTAGTTATTTGCTTTTAAATATCGTGAATATGCTCATTTGTATTACAGATCTTTAGTTTCATTTTTAAAAATATTTTATTGGTACTTTAAAAGTGGCAGGTTTGTTTTATACGTTGCATCGATGCCAAGGGAGAAAAGAAGTTTAAGTCCTATTCACTTCACACCTTTCTGAGAAGCAAGATGGTGAAATCAATTGACATCGGGAATGAAGAGAGATCTCAGCAAAATGGAGGACAATTTCTTTCTGTGGCTCACACTCTGCCTGAAGATCACTTTCCTGAAGATTGCTCCAGTGTCAAGATTTCTTGCAATATTCCTGGTGGTCTGGCATTGAGCCAAATTGCTAAACTGCTGGAGAGATTGTGCACTTTTCAACACTAGAGAAACTGTGATCATCTTTTCCTTAAATAAAAGGATTACTCGTGTGTTCCTTGAAGTTGAGTTTAGAATATGTTTCACAATGGATTGGAGCACTTTTGCCCTTGAAGTTTGGTTGTAAGCATCTGCTCTGAACTCATGTAGACGATTAGTGATGTTTAGGGAAAGTCTTCACAATAGCTATTGCTCTAATCACTTGTTAACATCAACTAGCTGCCATTGTTGTATGCTTTCTGGGTAAAACACCACTTCCGCTGTGATATGAACAGAGTGTTTTTTGTATGTTAGAGGTTAGCCCTTGCAAATCTTGTATACCATGAAGACTGGGTTTTTGTTGAGGCAGATATCTTGAAGTTTATTAACAACCCTAACTATTTATACTTCTACAAGATCTCAGACTTACACATAGCCTGTGCTTAATGACTACATATAGCAGAGGTACAGTAACTGTAAGTAGGCTTCTACTTCTCTTACTGCTGCTGCTACTGAAGGATACCTATATGCCCTGATGCCATATAACTGCCTTAAATATACACTGACTATCCAGTCTGGGATCTATACAATAATACAATGGTCTCCAATCAGATTTTTTTAAATCTCAGAAAAATCACAATTACAAGTTTATAAAAATGATTTTCTTCCTTGATATATCCAGATATTAATTTATTTTTCAATTAGTCTCAGTTTGTCAAATATCTATAGATGCTTTTAGAAGTGAAAAAGAAGACTTGCTTACAACATTAATATATTTTGAATAAAAAGAAAGGCCATCATCGTGCCTATTTTGTTTCTATTTGCACTGTGTTACCCTCATTAAATTAAAGAGCCTTGTAGTCTTGCAAACCCATGCCACCTAAGTGAACACATTGAACAGAATGGTTTGCCCTCTGTGGTTTGCAGGGGGCTTAAATCACATGAGATGGAGGTGGGTGGGATCCTGCTGCCTTCTCACATCCACCCAGGTTAAGTTCATCATGGGAAAGCCCTTGAACAGCCTTCTGAAACTGCTACTAATTGAATCCCTTAACTTGGCAATTAAGTCCCATTTGAGAGCCTCATTTTGTCTCCATTGTTATGAACTCAGCAGCAGATGGAATTCATGGGTATTGGGGCAAACTCTCCACTGGATGGAGTCATACGTGGCACACAGGAAGGTGGTTCGATTGATGGAGATTAGTCACCTCAGCTCCAGGACATTTCTGCAGGAGTTCCTCAGGGTAGTACCCGAGGGCCAAACATCTTCAGCTGCTTCATCAATGACCTTCGCTCTGTCATATGGTCAGAAGCCGGCATGTTCACAAATGATTGCACGAGGTTCAACAATATTCACGACTCCTCAGATACTGAAATAGCCCGTGTTTCAGCACAACAAGATCTGGACAATATTCAGGCATGGGCTAACAAGTGGAATTTAACATTCATACCACATAAATGCCAGGCAAAGCCTATTTTGAATAAGAGGCAATCTAACCATCACTCCTTGACATTCAATGATATTACCATCACCGAATCCCCTACTATCAACATCCTGGGAGTTATCATTGACCAGTGTGGGAAAAAGATTTGCTACCCTGCCCACCCACAGCATGGCCACATAAAAAACACTGAAGCTGGCCTGCAAAACACACAAATCAAGCCTGCGAATATATACAGAATACATCCACAATGCCCCAGTCTTGGCCAAACAGGCGAACAAAGAAACCAGACATGGCCTAGCTATTCCCAGACCAGAGAATACACTTCCCAAACAGCCTTCACAGTAAAGCTCCCAGCCCCGATTAGTACTGCGGTCCCCATACCCTAAGGGCAGGCTCATTTCCCATTGAAACCGATACCGCATAAACAAAGAGGCAGACCAAGGGACTGCAGAAGACATCACTTGCAGGAGGAACACAATGGACAGACCTAAATGCCAGGAGAAGAGACATTTACACATATTCGTGTGGATGAGAAATACAATGAAGAATCCTCTAGAAAGCATTCTCACCCACTCACGGAAATGGCTGGAATCTCCTGTGTCAATTACAAATGAATTGCTACTGCCGGACACTTGATTAACTTCCAATCAGTTTATTCTTGTTTTAATCACTTTACAATTTTCACCATTGTACTGTAGCTGCTTGACAATAATTATTCTTGTGTTGTACCCCTATAAAGTGGCACGGTGGCTCAATGGTTAGCACTGCTGCCTCACAGCACCAGGGTCCCCAGGTTCAATTCCAGCCTTGGGCTACTGTCTGTGTGGAGTTTGCACATTCTCCCCATGTCTGCGTGGGTTTCCTCTGGGTGCTCCAGTTTCCCCCCACAGTCCAAAGAAGTGCAGGCCAGGTGAATTGGCCATGCTAAATTGCCTGTAGTGTTAGGTGCATCAGTCAGAGGAAATGGTCTGGGTGGGTTACTCTTTGGAGTGTCAGTGTGGATTGGTTGGGCTGAAGGGCCTGTTTCCACACTGTATGGAATCTAATATGATCTAAAGCATGCCTGCACCTTCTATTCGTTTGTGGTCTCTGATCCATTTGGCTGAATTTCTCTGACAATCAGAAACTCACCTGGACTGGCGACATAAACATGGTGGCTACAAGAACAGGTAGAGTAATACAAAGGCATTTAACTCATCTCTTCATTTCCCAAAGCCTGTGCATCATCTACAAGGCACAGGTCAGGAAGGTAATGGGATACCCCCCACTTACCTGGATGGGTGCAGCTCCAACAACACTCACGTGGCTTGACACCATCCAGGACAAAACAGGCCTCTTGATTAGCAGCACATCCACAACCATCCATTCCCTCCACCACCAACGCCCAGTAGCAGCAGTGTGTATTATCTACAAGATGCACTGCTGAAATTCACCAAAAATCCGAAGACACACCTTCCAAACCACAGCCTTCCATCTAGAAGGACAAGGGCAGTAAATACATGGGAACACCACTACCTTCAAGTTCCCCTCTAAGGCACTCACCATCCTGATTTGGAAATATATCACTGTTCCTTCACTGTCACTGGGTCAAGTTCCTGGAATTCTCTCTCTCATGTATTTTGGGTCAACCCACAGCAGGTGGACTGCAGCGGTTGAAGAAGACAACTCACTGCCAGCTTCTCAAGGGCAACTAGGGGCTGGCAATAAATGCTGGCCCAGCCGTGACACCCACATCCCACAAATGAATAAAATAGGGTGTGCAGGGAGAAAATAATCCATGCTTACTTGTGAAGATCAAAGTGGAATCCTCATTGAAAACACTCAGTACTTGATCAAGGGACGCAGCATTGGGAGCAGGGGAGACTTTCTAAGAATCTAACCCTGCAAACCCCATATCCACTATCGGTGCCTTGTATCTCATAGAATCCTTACAGTGTGGAAACAGACCCTTCAGCCTGACAAGTCCACAACAACCCTCTGAAGAGTAACCCACCCAGACCCATTCCCCCTACCCTATATTTACCCTTGACTAATGCACCTAACCTACACACTCCTAGACACTATGGGCACTTTAGCATGGCCAATTCACCTAACCTGCACATCTTTGGACTGTGGGAGGAAGCTGGAGCACCTGGAGGAAACCCAGGCAGACATGGGGAGAATATGCAAACTCGACACAGACAGTCACCCAAGGCTGGAATCAAACCCAGGTCCCTGGAATTGTGAGGCAGCAGAGCCAACCACTGAGCCATCGTGCCATTCCTTCGTGCATCCCTTCTTTATCTAAGGCCTCAGTTGAACGCTATAATAGCAGTAACCTTAGTGCTTCCAATGATAGTAGTCTCTGATTGGCCGAACACTCTTGGCAGTCGAGATTTTCACTGACTCAGGGTCCTCGTTCCTGAGGTAAATCCTGCTCTTGCCTAGTTAACTGCCTGTGCAGAACAAGAGGTAGTGGATCTTCTTGAAAAAGACCACGCAGGAGATTCACCAGTTCTCCAGCCAGTGAGGACCCACAAGGGATTCCAACTGTTTTTCCTCTCTCTCCTCAGAATCTGCTCAAAACTTGGTTCAATTTTCAGCTTCCTCAGTATTTTATTTTTCTTTCTACACTTGCATATTAACAAGGCCGAACATACCTGCAAATATTTCCAATAAGAGAAGGAACAGGAGGGAAGGAAAGGGCAACTGAAACAGCCCATGACTGGCTGAGCTTTATAATGTGGAAAATCCATCTGACTGAGATACCAACAAATGTGACCTCAAATTCCCATTCACCAACAATCCCTCAATTTACCTTCTTTCTGTAACTCAACACCTTCTCAAGGGTAACTATGGGCAGGAAATGCCGGGCTTGCTTGAAATGCTGACATCTCCCTAGGAATGAAAAAGAACTCTAGCATTTCTCCTGAAGCAAATGGAGTAAAATCTGAGGTTAACCTAACATTACAATCGGCATTATTTACCCCTAACTGATTGCATTGATAAGCAAGATTGCATTAACTGCACTTGAACAATCGTGCACAGTGCTGTACAGTATTTGAGTCTATGCTCATCTGTTTAAGTGTCAATCTCTTTCCTGGCTGCAGGCATTGTGGAAGGCTTCCTCTATTTTGCTTTTCATGGACAAAACATAAATAGGTTCTTTATGCTCACATATAGTAATTGAATACAGTTTATCCCCTCTTTTGGGTATTCTGCTCCTTTTCAAAGAAATGAATAGGAAATAGCTTTATAGTGTATTACTGAGAAGAGCTAATTTCTCCAAATCTTTCCCACGTAGTGTCTGACAATTACGTATTTCAGCCTCTTGTATAGAGTTGCCTTTTCAAGACCATTGTCATCTAAATCATGTTGGGTCCCACTCAGGCCTTGAGACCCGGTGCACTAGACAATAGACGCGTTGAAATCTAGAGATCAAGACTATGGATTCTGGGTACCTACAATAGAAATGGACAACACATCTTAGGGAAGGTATCTTGGCTGAGGAGGAGTGACAAGAATGATACCAATGGTTAAACAACAAAGAGAGATTACACAAACTAAAGTTGTATTCTCTGAATGGAATCTTCCATTACAGAATCCAGCCTGGCAGTGGGAGTCACTTGGCATTGGTGTGGACTTTCCCACATGATCACATGGGTTGCAGTTCATTATATATACACAGGAACCTCGATTACCCAAACAACACGGGCAAGGACTATTCTGTTCGGATAATCAAATGTTCGGAAAGCACAGTTTAGCCAAGCTTTGGGACCTTGCCATCTTGTTTGGATAATCCAAAATTTGGATAATTGAGGTTGGGATAATTGAGGTTCCTTTGTACATGTGAGACTTTGCATGTGTACAATAGATCTGATGGGGAAGTGGCTGGCAAGAAATTCCAGCCCGCACTGGCACCTTCTGAGGTCAAAGGTCCTGGCAACACATCTCAGGGCCATCCAAACAGGTATTTCCTCACTGTAAGCCAGGAGCATCCATCAATCTGCATTGATAGCCACAGCCCCGGAGATACCTATGTCACAAAAAAAGTGGGCCCTGAGGTTTAGTGATGCTCGAGGTTCTGCTCCAGGCCACCCAGGAAAGATGGGCGATCCTCGTTCCCCAGTGAGGGCGGCAAGCGAAGCTTGATTCCTTGCAGGAATGGGATGAACAAGGTGTCACTGTGTGCTACTGCAGGCTGACACTCACAAAGGCATCACTCAGCCTCACTCTGCCAGTTCGAGGCATATCAGAAAGGACGATCGGGTACATACCTCAGCATCACATGGAGCATGGGTGACAGCCATCTCATGTTGTCAATGCTGTCCTGGTCCCAACATTGTGCACTTCTTAATCACTTAATGGGAGGGCTCAGATGCTGGGACAGTTATAAATTCCCATGAAATACTCATAATCTTTGTGCCATGACACTAAGTCCTTCTGTTTGTCTGCCTACAGGACAGGGTTGCCTAACAGTAGGAGGGAGTGGGTCCACCCTGCTGGTGCCTAGCAATGGTGTCAACTCTGGCAAATGACATCATGACCAGCCAAGCAGTGGCTTCATCTCAGGGGACTCTGATTGTGCCCTGGCTTTCCACCTCTTTCTGCCAATAACCCTATTGTCTTCAGCAAGACAGGACTGTGCCAGAGATCCTCAACATGCCAGTGCCCTCCAGGGCTTGAGTGCCCAGAGGACAGCTGCCAGATTCATCACAATCTACTTGCTCAGAAGGCTAAGGAAATTCGGCATGTCCACAAGGACTCTTACCAGTTTTTACAATGGACCATAGAAAGCATCCTATCTGGATGCATCACAGCTCAGTATGGCAACTGCTCTGTCCAAGATAGCAAGAAATTGTAGAAAGTTGTGAACGCAGCCTAGTTCATCACAAAGACCAGCCTTCCTTCCATTGACAGGAGCGGCACAGAGACTCAGCGGTTAGCACTGCTGTCTCATAGCACATTCTCCCCGTGTCTGCGTGGGTTTCCTCCGGGATGGTCTGATTTCCTCCCACAGTCCAAAGATGTGCAAGTTAGGTGGATTAGCCATGGGAAATACAAAGTGGCAGGGATGGGGTAGGAGGTCTGAGTGGGATGCTCTTTGGAAGGATAGTGTGGACTTGCTGGGTCAAATAGAGTCATAGAGTCAAAGAGATGTACAGCATGGAAACAGACCCTCCGGTCCAACCCGTCCATGCCGACCAGATATCCCAACCCAATCTAGTCCCACCTGCCAGCACCCGGCCCAAATACCTCCAAACCCTTCCTATTCATATACCCATTCAAATGCTTCTTAAATGTTGCAATTGTACCAGCCTCCACCACATCCTCTGGCAGCTCATTCCATACACACACCACCCACTGCGTGAAAAGGTTGCCCCTTAGGTCTCTTTTATATCTTTCCCCTCTCACCCTAAACCTATGCCCTCTAGTTCTG